>NC_056461.1:22254894-22384894 GCF_018296145.1 Oncorhynchus tshawytscha
GAAATGGCACAGGCTTGAATGTTGCCTGTTCTTTTACCTGAGCTATGCGAGGCCAATATCACCGCAATCATCCATTTGGAACTGAAATAGCCAGACAACAATTGTTACCACTGCCTGCAATGAAATGATGCCATCCTACGATGAACCGTCAAATGTTTGCAAGAAGTACTGAAAATGTTCTAGAAGATTTTTTTTGTCTCTTCTAGAAGAAATCAAATAAAACATTTTTGAATATATATTATTTTCAGAAGTACAGTGGAACATTACTGTGATGTGGAATGGCATTTTACAGGACAAAATAGTAATTCTGAGAGATAAATCATTAAAGGCAGTCATTGTATTATTGTATGTGGCAGCCTGCATTGCTCATGGAATTGTGCTGATGAGTGTTTATGTGTTGTTTTTAATTGCATAATCACCTTTTTTTACAAAAATGTCCAAACAGGTCGTTAAGGTAGAACGAAAATATGTTCTCAAATAATTACATGGCTAAATGAATATATGTTTGACAATTGCATGATCATTAACCTTCTGCAAGGTATTGCTGTTGCGTTTCCAAAAAGTAAATAATCAATTAATAAAACATAATTTCTTCCAAACAAAGAAAAAATACAGTTGTCTCTCACCCTGACAATGTTCATTCATCATTTTGTTCAACCACTAAAAGTTATTTTCCGGTTGTCTGATGTCAGCATCTATGACATAAACCTGTGAGAAATGTGAGATTTGTACAATTATTGATCAACTTGTCTGTCCTAGGTACTTATTATAAAATAGCATTTTCAAGTTACAAGCCAACACAAAATAAGTCATTTCTGTACGTTAAAAAGGGCTTGGTAAAAATGTAATGATGAAGACAAATTATAGCCTACTTTTGTGAGTTTTACCCTGAAATATAAACTCACGTTGTCAATTCAATTACTAATGGATGAGTCATATTACAAAACTGACTTTAGACAATAGGGTTGACGGGCGTAGCTGTGGCAGGGAGTGGGTTGGAAACTCTGGAGCGTGTCCAGTCAACCCTAAAGACTCATCCAACAACACTTCGGACCAGTGATTTTACACTCACTATTCAGTTCAATCTACAAAATCAGCAAATATAGATTTCACATAATATAAAGTGAGTGTTGTCGAAATCATGGGTTTATCAGGTATTTGAATTTGCAGCTTAGAGGCTTGCTCTGAAAAGTTACATTAACTCCTTGTCTAAAAGGAGCCGGCTACCACCCGGTTACTCAACCCTGCACCTTAGAGGCTGCTGCCCTATATACATAGACATGGAATCGCTGGCCACTTTAATAAGGGAACACTAGTCACTTTAATCGTGTTTCCATACTGCTTTACTCATCTCATATGCATATACTGTATTCTATTCTGAATTCCATTATTTTACCTTAGATTTGTGTGTATTGTTGTGAATTGTTAGATACTACTGCACTGTTGGAGCTAGGAACACAGGCATTTCTCTACAGCTAAATATGTGTACTTGACCAATAATATGTGATTTTATTTGATTTGAAAGTAAATACACTATAGTGGAGATATTACTGGTCACAGTCATTTGCATATCAAAACGAAATGAATGTGGTGAAGTTCAGCTGCGCTGTGAAAGACATTAGGGATTAAGAGGGGAAGAGTGAGGATGAATGAAAATGTAAAGATTGCACGGAATGCTCCGGCATGAACTGTAAATGAACTCCCGAACCCCAATCTCCACCTGACAAAATGTGTTCCTCACCCTGACATATAGCCATAAAGAGCTTGTAGCAAGCACTCAGGAATTCAATCTACACATTAGAATTGCCTCTCAACGGCTTCACAAATAAATATTGCCATCCCGAGAGGAGGTAATATAGAACTATTATACAACCCCCTTGGTCTGAAGATTTTTAAAGATTTTTATCATTCATTTCACTGTCCAACTTCATGCTTTTATCTTTTAAAAGAATATCCACAGAAATGATACTGGAGACTTACGCTCTCATGAGATAAATCAGTGCCGTCTCAGGGGTATATTCATTAACGTTCTTTACAGTGCAAAGAATAGTGTAGTACCATCAAAATCAGTCAAATGTGATACATTTGAACCAGACCCTAGAGGATGGGTACGACCTTCCCAAACAAACACCAGATTTAAACCTCCATTGTCTACCTTACAAATCCAAAAAGCTCTAATCCTCATCGGCAGCACAACGTTCTGACAACCTACTTCAACACATCTGAGGCGTGTAACCACTTCTCCTGACTCTCACTCTCAGATCCCTTCAACGCTTTCATCAGTGACAGACACAGGGTTCAAAATGAGATGTAATTAAGATAACCACTGCAGCACAGTGAGAGTGGTATTTAACACGCATAATGCTGGGTTTGTTTTCCTGCGTAATCCCCTGTGGTGCTCTCAGCACTGTGAAAGGCCGATGAGTGGCAGGATTGGGCCTTTTGCAAAGTTGTTTTGAGACACTCTCTCCGTGAGATGGGCAGGTCTCTCTCTCCCCACTCTCTCTGTCTGTCTAGCTCTCTCTCCTTCCTTCCCTCTCTCCCTCCCTCGCATCCACTCCTCCCTCTCCTCTCCTCTCACTCCCTCCCACAGGAGGCTGTGTTGCATTCCTTCCAGGAGGGGCAGAGGTGTCAGTGGCAGAGCCTCTACCCAGGCTCACCAACCCCCTCCCTGGGAACAGTCAGTGCCCCCTCCTCCCTGGCAAAGCTCTGGAGCTCCTTTGAGCACGCTGCCAGCCATGGCAGCAGAGACTTAACATGATTTGTTTGTCTGCCGCTGCATGTTTGTAACGATCACAGCCCTGCCCATTAATCCTCCTGCTCCCATCCAGGGGCTGCTTGAAGAGTGGCTGCAGGGCTGGGGAATGGGGATTCAAAAAAGTTTAGAGTATGATCCACGGGCTGAAAACATTAAACATCTCAAATATGTCAAGCTCGTTTGCAACCAGTCTCAGTTTGTATGAGTGAGTAAAAAAAAAACATGACCTTACTGTTCAAATATCCATAGAGTGTAAGGGTTTTCCCATCTTTTTGTATTAACTTGATTCCTGGCGCAGTGGTGAACTGGAGGGTACAGTGGCTGCCCAGTCTGCCCATTGATCTTTCATCAGTCCATAGAGTGGGCTGAACACTAGGAGCAGCCTTCTTTTTATGGCAGCCTGCTGGAGCCTGCCTATGATTGTTCCTGGTTTCCTCAGATTGTTTTTCATTTAGTCCGGGTGCAGTGCCTCGCGCACTCAGATTGTGAGGTGGAGTGCTGCAGACATTTAGGGGAGCACGTAACAGCTGCACTCTGGGTACACAATGGTATTTGTGACACAATGGTATATATATATATATGTGTGTGTGTGTGTGTGTGTGTGTGTGTGTGTGTGTGTGTGTGTGTGTGTGTGTGTGTGTGTGTGTGTGTGCGTGTGCCTGTGTGTGTGCCTGTGTGTGTGCGTGTGTGTGTGAGAGTGGGTTGTGTGTACTCTATATTTTCATTTGTTTTAAGCCTTAGTGAATAAAGCCTTTGATTAGAAGTGAGGCGTTGCCAGAACTAGAGGATTTGTAGCAGTGATGACTGTGTGTGTGTGTGTGTGTGTGTGTGTGTGTGTGTGTGTGTGTGTGTGTGTGTGTGTGTGTGTGTGTGTGTGTGTGTGTGTGTGTGTGTGTGTGTGTGTGTGTGTGTGTGTGTGTGTGTGTGTGTGTGTAGTACATGCTGGCCTGTGTTACTGAGCCTTTGCGTCAGATGCTGTGTTGTGTATTGTGTCAGAAAATGTTTTTAAAAAAATGTATATATTACACTAAGATACAGTAACTTTAAATGAAATATTTATCTGAAACAAATTACACCTGAGATTACAAACATGTTTCAAAATAGAGGTATAAAGAACTTGTCATAGTAAACATGTTGCTAGAAACTCAATCATCAATCTTTACCAAGAGGTATATAGGATATGCTACATTTCCCAACTGCCTCTATTATTACATGCATTTATTTATTTACTGATGTGTTTCACTCAAGAGAAAAGAGGCTAGGAGGCTCTAGGATGGTGGTCAGAATGTTTATGCAGTATCCAATCAGAGAGTGGCTTTAATGTGTGGGTGTGGACCTTGATATCTAAACATCCCATTGATCACAACCACACTAGAGATCAGTTCTACTGACGGTTCTGCAGCAGGCCCTGAACTTGGTCATCCTGTGATATCTAATCTTTAGCTTCTACTGACAGCTTCTGGAAGGCTCCGGGGGGAGATGACCAGAGAGAGAGAGAGAAAAAAGCCTGACTCCAGACCAGCGGATCAATTTTCACTGGACCTTGAATATTTTATGCAGCAAGTCTTGCAGAAGACACACAGACAGACTAAATTAATGGCAAACGACCATGTCCGTAACCCCCACTCATCCACACAGACAGCACACACCCACCCCGCAACTTCACCCCAAGGGCCACGCCAGAAGAATCATGTCTGGATCAGATTGCTGGTCACCCTGACCATGTGGTTTATGTAACACTCTAACACTGAGACAGCCCGGTATCTGTAAAGATGCACCAGACCAGAACATGTGTATAGCCACTCAATTCCCATCTATTAAACATTAAATAATGTGTGGTATAGGTTTTAGGCTACTAACCACAGGGTTTTAAGATATACTGTAGTTATAAATATTAGAATGAAAGCAATTCGAGATCCAATTGTTCAGTTCATACCTAGTTCATCTTTCTGATAAATGTGTGCATAGCAAAATAACACAAATGATTGAAATCAGAACCTACAAGGTACATTTCTGTTACCAAAACGTTCTTCTTTCTAATATTTGTAATATGACGCCCTGTCCCTGATACACAAACAAAACTGTGTCTCACGTATTTGATCGTGTAACATAATTTGCCAGCTAAATGCAGGGCAATGATCGTTTGGCTTTCTCAAATCCATTCAGAAAAGCAAGGATATAACCTGACAAACCAAGTCAGGTAACAAGGTATTGAAATGTGTTATGCGCAATTATACAGAGATGGTATGGGACAGACCATCCACCCATGTTCAATACAATACTACGTTTACATGTTACTCACTGCAAGTGGATAACCCTAACCTCAAGACTATAGTCTAAAGCCAAACCTACTATAAGGATGCCGTTTCACCGGCTGCCTCCAAATACCTTCCATCAGTGAAACCAGATCCAGTCAAACCCTGTATTTGTTTATTAAGTAAATATGCTCTTGGTCTGGCTTGCTCCCAAGACGGCTGTAACCGAGAGATTTGTTCATGTAGGCATTAGTGCTGGCTATCAGTGGTGAATTATTTATTGAACAAATCCTCCCATCCGAGATAGATGAGGGGAAAGTATAGGGTAGGGCGGGATGTCACAAACATCGACGTGAACAACACCTTTGACATCAATGAATTATAGAACATGTACATTTTAGACATTTAGATTGCTTTGCAACCCTCTTCTAATATATTTGGGTAATGTAGGCCTAAAAGGCAGATCACTCAGACAGCTGAATAAATAGGCGCTATACGTTTTGGAAACATTGAAATCATGAAAAGCCTTGTCATGTCAACCATGTCTGGGTTTTTGAGAGAAAATACTACTTTCAAGGGAAGGCACAAAAAAAAAAAAAACATTTAACTGATCAATTATATTGCATTAATTTGCCAATAAGTCTAAGCAAAAAAATAACATAAGCTAATGTATCATTCATTATGAGGAAAAACTGAAGATGATGATTATTGACATTAACACACATGCACGCACGCACGCACACACACACACACACACACACACACACACACACACACACACACACACACACACACACACACACACACACACACACAGAGTTCTTATTGAGGAAGTGGCTGTTATGGATAAATGAGTACTCCAATGTTTCTGGTTTAGTTCATACAGACTTTATAAATACTTTCTCTGTCCTCTAACTTTACACGTCACAATTAGTAAACTCTCCCACTTGTTAAATGACCACATATTCTGTCATTACCTCCTTAAAAAAATATAAATATGTATTCTGTGGGAAACCCATCTTAAACAAATATGATTAGGTGCCGTGTATACCGTAAAACTTCAATTAAACACCTAGTCTCAAATAGCTGCCTGTCCTTTTTAATAGCTGGGCATCGGCACACATTTCTGCAAATAAGCGCCTGTTTTACATAAACACTTGTTTTAAATAAACGCCGGGTCTAATTGAAACGTTTATGAGTGAACTTCAGTGAGTACCGTAAAGACTGAGCAAAAGATGACAAAGGAGAGCAACATCATTTCCATGGATGAGACGGCAGTGTGGTTTGACATGGTCGGCTCAACTACAGTGGATACAAGAGGCGCAACGAGTTGAGAGAATGGTGCTGAAGCGCGAAATCAAGGGTGTATGATATGCAGCCTAGTCTTTGCATGTCTGATCTGCAATGGATTTGTTATTGTAATGTTTATACTGGTCATACTGGTCACAATAAGTCTTTTCAACATTGTATTGAGCAAAAACTGTGTGCATTAAGGAAAGAGACGCCTCAAATAGAAAGCTGCCTCTGATAAGCACCGGTTGTGTTTAGTGATTGAAGCAAATAAACGCCTGGGCTATTCATTTAAGTTTTATGGTATATTCACAGTGTCATGGACCAAAGATTCCATGGGGGAGCCCCAGAGATAACAGGAGACTCTCTGTAATATGTCTTTCTCCCTCTCCCTCTATCTCTGCCTTGTGCCATAATAAAATACAGAAAGGCCTCAAAATCCGACAAGCCAAGATTAATTTAGCACCTGCCAGATTCAACAACAAATCACATATGCTGATTTCTTCCATTTTTTCTTAATGTTTTTATCTGCAGCAGAGGGGCCTGGCCATTGTCATTTAATGGCAGAGCCGTTTTGGAAATCACTGCTCTCTTTGTGCTCCCTCAGCCTCATAGGCTGTATTCCCTGATGGGCTGCCCTAGATGGAACACTTCCTTTTGTAATTTCCAAGTTATGTATACAAATCCTCCCATGTCAGAAAGAGGGAAAGGGGAGATTAATTAACAAATGAATGAATGAACAAATGAATGAATGAATTAAGTAATTAAGTAATTTTTACTTACTTTTTTAGATCATTTCAGTAATTCTCATTTTAGTAATTCTAATCCTCCATCAATTCTGTTTCAGCATTCATTTCAAATTAGAATACATGTTGGATTCTCCAGATTTACAAGTAATTGACCATTAACTTTAAATTAACTTGATTTGCCACAAAATACCAGGCACAATGCAGTCAAAAATGTGATTTTCCTGTTTTGTATATATTTCCACACTATGAGCTTGGAATAATACTGTGAAATTGTGAAAATATGATAATGCCCTTTTTAGTGTAAGAGCTGTTTGAAAAGACCGCCTGAAATGTTTTGCCAGCTTTGGTGGGATGGAGTTTTGGCATGCCTGTTGACATCACCAATAATAAACCAATAAGAAAGAGAGTTCGAAACCTCTCTGCCAATAACAGCTAGTTTTCAGTTTTACCCTCCCCACTCAGACCACTCCCAGACAGTCCTCGCAAAATTCTTCCTTGAGAAATGGCTCTTTGCGAAGAGGCTAATTTTGCTCATTTTTTACCATTTTAATTGAAAACAACCACAGTAAGGTACTTAATTGTTATCCAGAAATAATTGTATATTTAGACAAAAACGACTACATTGGACCTTTAAACTAAAAACTCTTCCATTATCAAAGAATGACTGATAATGATGATCTACTTAAACAGCAACCCAATCAATCATTTGTTAAGTGTATCAAAAACATGGGATGCTTTTCAGGGTTTAACACAGCACTTATAAGAGTGTAAAAAATAAGAATGTAAAAGCAGTTTAACTAAGCAACACATAAACAAACCACAAAAAGCACTGTGATGCTTATAGAAAAAGTGTGCTTTTATACAAAAGAAAAATACACATGTCCATGACTGCCTTATGGACATGAGTTCAACTAACACAGGTCTGGACTGGAACCTTAAAAGCACCAGCAGACAATGATATTATCCCACATGCAGGGAAAGTCTATGAGTCAACAACATCAGTGAAGAACATCGATAAAATCAAAGTGTTCAATCAAATGTATCGATAAAGCCCTTTTTACATCAGCAGATGTCACAAAGTGCTATACAGAAACCCGGCCTTAAACCCCAAACAGCAAGCAATGCAGATGTAGAAGCACAGGGTCAGCTAAAAACACAAATCCATTTAAAGGTCATAAAACGTAGTAAAAACCCGAAGAGGTCGTTACAAAAGCCATTTCCTATATCATTTCACTCTGCCTGTGATAAGATATTCATAGATGTGCTAATGAGTGAACGCTGAAAGCAAAAGGACGTACAATAATCTTCCTCCTTATTTTTAGAGCAACCTGTTAGCAGGCTCTAATTGCTGTCAGATATCAGGAACTTTCACACTGCCAATTACACGTCATGGAAGATTATCTTCATCTGGGGCATGAAATCCACTGCTTCTCCCTCTCCAGCTCCCTCTCCCTCTCCAGCTCCCTCTCCCTCTCCAGCTCCCTCTCCCTCTCCAGCTCCCTCTCCAGCTCCCCCTCCCTCTCCAGCTCCCTCTCCAGCTCCCTCTCCCTCTCCAGCTCCCTCTCCCCAGAGCCGCCTTGCCTGGGTGGAGAGCAATGAGGCTGTGAACCAACCGCCAGTGTCTGAACTCTGGCTGGCACCACAGACATCTCAGGTCAACAACCTACTGTAATACTGAGGGAGCACACGCTAGATGGTTAGCACACGCTAAGAATGGCTTTTCTAGGCTTTTCTACAGTCAAACTCTTGGGGTTTTGGTACAAAGCTAAACGTTTGTTGTCACCAGCATGCAGTGTGCTCCCATTGCACAGTGTTTCATTTATCATTATGTTGTATTGCTTGAACTGCATGATGTCTTATCTGCGATTTGAACGGCTACACACTCCCCAAAATGTTGATATTCAGAATAACATGCATTATAGCTGCATTGTAACAAGTGTATTGATTCATAATTAGGCTATATCCATTTCAATTCATTATAATAATGTATTATTATGAAGTAATGATGGGGATGATGTAATTTACAATTTAGGTTATTTGTGCAACATTATAGTCAATGAAAATTGTGGGAAATGTTAGCCAGAACACTGTTGAGCCTTGGGGTGGTTGTGTGGGGTTTTGACTAAATGTGTAATGTTAGCAAATAGTGATCTCCCTGAGGATTAACATTAGGGCAGCGTAATGATCTAATGATCAGACCATGTCCTCTCTAATCCTGCTAATTGTTTTCACCAGGTTAAAGGATTTGGGAGCCAACACTGCATTCAGCCTTTGCCTCCCGAAAACAAAAGCGAGAGGGGGAGGCACAACCGTTTTGTAGTCTTTGTAGGATGCTTCAACATGTTCTAACATCCCTAGCCTACATACTTATTAGTCCAGAGCCTGAACCTATTGGCGGGTCATTCCAAGAAATGAGTGCCTTTTGCGTCCTTTTGATATTTTAAGTAGAAATGCACCAATATTGAATTTCAAAAGCGTGATATATTCAAGGAAGTATCCCTAAATATAAACCACATAGAGAATTCAATAAATCTGAGTTTTTTTATATCAATAAAGATTTGCTAAAGTGCCAAAATTCAGCATTCTGACATGTCCCTCTATACCCCATCTGCAACTTCCAGGAAGATAATTACCCATTTAACCATGATTAGTGAGTAATATTAAGGTTTAAAAAACCTGTTACAACCCTTTTACATGAACTGAACTCTCTGAGATGGGAAAACACGTTTTTTATTAAGTTGAACATGTGCTCTTCATGACAGACAGAATACTAAAATGAGGTGAAATCTAACGTTGCTGTTGCACCAAGTTACATCTCAAAAGGTACCGAATTAGTGGAACGACCCATTTCCCATGTGCGCGGATACATCACTCATATCACTTGACATAAATAGGTAAAATTGACAGCAAACGTAACTGAAATGCTGAGTGGGTTACATGCCATTGATTTACAAATTATAGGCTTATAAAACATATATTTATATTAAACAGTAGGCTTACTTATAACCTATGGATTTGGGATTTTGGGGTGATTTTTCATAGCCTCAGCATAGCCTATAGCCAAATAGTTTGTCATCCTGCAGTAATAGCCAATGGTCGATTCCACGAAAATAGTCTGATTTCTCTTTGTTAGGCAACTGAGTCTCTAACCTGTAGCCTGATGATGTCTTAGTCTCACATGTAACATTTCAGGATGATGCGAATTTAATTTCAGCATGTCAACAATTAACTATTGCTGTGTTTCGGATGAACCATTGTTTTCTTAAATGAAATGGCCATTTTCCTCTAAATTAGGTTACTATCCAGTTACAATCAAAATATTTGCAAACTTTTATGATAGGGGTATTACGCCAAACCAGAGGCTAAGTCAATAGCATAAAGGAAGAAAACATTTCCAAACGAGATTTGCTATTATAAGTGACAGGGTAATGTTTGTAAATAGTTTGACATTGTGCTGAGCATACAAAGTGTTTTTATCACACTAATAAACATGAAATCGATGGAATTCAATTAAACTCAAAACGTGCATAGGATAGGCCTAGATGAGTGACGCATATGAAAAGTTAAAATGTATGTTAATGTCCATATATGCGTTTAGTTTTTAGATTATTTGTTTATTTTTATTCAGAAACTGAAAACGGGGATACGGCTAGGCCTACATAGGCTATTACTTGTAATATCAGAAATAAAAAGACTAAATACCATGCATCAACAAGCCAGTCCAAAGCAGCTTTGCTAGGTTAAAAGCCCAGAAATAAAAGGTTTGTCGAGAAATGACGCTGTCTCGCCGAGATTTATCTTGAAACAAGTGACCCGCAACAGACTGGAGACTCCAAAACACAGCCATGACATCAAACACTCTCCACTATTTACTTGGCGGCGGGACGAGCCGGTCGGTGCCCAGCGGAGTGCGAGTAGTGCACGCATGACAGCGGTGGGGTAGACTGACAAGTACAAGGAAGAAAGAGCCCTGGTCGCCGGGGCTATGCGATTTGTGCTGCTACATGGTTGTTTGCGTCCATTTAAATGACTTGCCTTTAAACATGGCAGTGGTGCGCCAGGCATCCAGTATAATAATTTGTTTACAGTGCTCGTATTGATGGACATTTTTTATGATGTTGTTTAATCCAGACTCGGGGGAAGGTGTCTCGCAGAGCCCAGACAACCTGGCTCCACCGGCCATTTATGTAGACTATATGGCTGTCTATTTGAGAAGAGAGACAGGTGTAAATCTCTCTGGCATCTTTACTTTACACTCCCTGCGACACTCACCTGAAGGTAAATAAATGGTTTATGGCCAAGTAAATGAACCACCTTTTTTTCCTGTACCAAGAAGGACAAAATGATAGGCTGCATATTTGGAGGTTCATCATTTGTCTAATTTATGTGTTTGTTTGTTTTTTAAAGGCGGTGTACTGGCCGCATAGCTGCCTTAAAATAATCTTCATGGTTGTTATCTTGTTAATAATGGACATTAGCCAATGGATGTTTTATGAGCAATGTATTATCTATGAGCAAAGATTACTACAGTTCGTATTAGCCTAAATAAACACAATCAGTTTCACAGGAATTGCTGCTTTATTTTGGACCATGCGCTAGCTATTCTTTTGGAAAACTGATTTAAAGATAGTAACTTTTGAGAGTGTTTTGTGTACTCAGACCACATTTTACAATATTAATCTTCCCATTCAAGTGTAATTAGACTAGTGAACATGTAAATAAATAAACTAAGAGCAAAATAAAAATCATAACATTGTTGCTGCTACATTGGTCTATCTCACCCTTGACAATGTCTCTCTCGCTCAAACACACATGATACATGAATAAAGCATGATCAACCTATCTTTAACACTTAACTCAAAAGTGTTGATCTCCTATCCAGACCCTCTGTATTGTTGCACCATGGACCTGGGTGTGTTTGTGTGTGCGCGCGCGAGAGAGAGAGAGAGACACATTTCACCCAAGGCTCATGCAGTAATGTAGGTCTGTGCCACTCTTGATTAGGGATTGTTCCCAAAAGATGGTTTCAGACATTAGATAATGAGGTCCTGTGATAACGCGGGTCTCCTTTAAGTTTTTCCCATGAATCAGGCCTGTCGCCAGTTCACAGAACGGTACTGTACATCCGCACCACGCTACTCACTTCTCATTTGTTGCGCACAAAAGCTGATCCACCCCAAATCCCACGAACAAACGAGGGGCTGGGAACAAATCATATATGCCTAATGTTCAATCTTCCTCATTTCTCGACTAATTAACTGCAATCCCACCTTATTCTTAATACAGCGACCAATTAATTTGTGATCTATGTCAAAGGTCCAGGGGCCACAGTCAGTCGCCAGGATCATTTGGACGGATGACCCTGATGCGGAAAGGTTACAGGCTTGTCACTGCCTCCTTATTCACAAATGGATTTTAATTGGTTGGTTGAATGGTTTGTGTGCGTGTGTCTTGTAGCCTATATATGCACCAGATCCATCCGAATGCACACGCGCTCCATTCAACACGGAAAGGAATGTTTGCGTTATGTGCGCAGCACTCAACCATAGGCCTAGAGAACATAGCATTTAATACAAACCTATAAGTTACAGGTTCTACAAATAGGAACTGGGATTGAAGCAACAAGGTGTTTTACATAATGTGTTTTACACATTTACATAAGCTAGTTTTATTTCCAATACATTTCAGTCATTATTTAAAATAGTGGCTTAAACTTATTTGACAATGACAGTTGCTTAAATTGTTGAGGAATATGCATGATTGCATGAGCACTCGGGTGTTTACGCAATAACGCATTAGACCATGCTTGTCATTATGTGTCCAGTATAACATTCTAATGTGTAGTTTGTAATGAAGTTGTTATTACCTGTTTAGATGTGCATGACAACCAATGATATCAACATAACAGTTACCTTAAAGGGTAAAGGGCAGTCAAACTTTTTTCCACAGCAAATAATGTTTTAAACCTTTGCAACAGTGGCTGGAGACCCTGCCCTCCTATTCTATTGGACTTTACAGTAGATGCTAGTCCAACCAGCGTCAGCTTACATTCAAACACTCCCCCTCATTACCCCCAAAATGTCTTCATGCAAAACATCTGTGGGAACCTCAATAAATGAAAGCACAACTCCTGACCACATCCTTCTTATTTAAATGTTCATGTGGTTCCCTAGTATTGTCTAACTTTGTAAATACCCACTGGGCACAGACGTCAGTTTAACGTCTAGTTTTGATTTACATTTGATTGAGTTGTCAACTCACGTGAATTCAACATGAAATCAACCCAAAAATATCACGCTGTCATTGTATTTAGATTAAAAGTTGGGTGAAAAATAATATGAAATTGCCTTACATGGATTACTTTTTGGAAATCCAATCAGTTTTCCACGTTGATTATTGGTTGAAACGAAACAACGTTGATTCAACCAGTTTTTGCCCAGTAGGTATGTTCAGCCTCATGTTCAAACGTCACGAGACTCTGACATCTTTACATTTGGACACACCAAGTAACGATAGCCTATAAAATGCAGTGATCCAATGAGAAAAGCTGGTGCAATGTGACTTTTACAAATGTTCTATAACTTAAACAAACCAATCATATATACTATTGTATTCTATAGGTATAAACGACAAACCACCGTTTTGTAAAACAAATGAAGATATGTATGCAAGTATTTGATGTGTTCATGTGTGAGTAGAACTATTCATAATTTCAAATGTGCAGTTATGTTTTGTCGGGGGTAACTGTTGGCCTGCTGACTTTTATGATTATGCCACTGAAATCCCCCAAATAAAAAAACTGTACACATGAGTCATGACAATGTTTACACAACCCGCATTTTTCATTTAATTTAACATATTTTATTTAATAGGCCTAGATAGGTCTGGTGTGCTGCATTCTTTGAAAATACCATTACATTTCGTTATGTTGTTTCATATTTCTGTTATAAAAAGAGAACTTGCTGTTTGTAAAAATGTCAAAAAATATTTTAATCTCAAGTGGAAGTAACTTGTCGTCTAAAATTACTAAAGATATGCCAAACATATAAACGAAAGCATGTAGAATGTTCACGTTTTCAAAAGTTGTATAAGCGCAGGAATTAACCCTGCCAGCAGTGCATCCCAAAGTTAAAAACGACATTTGGTTCCGAGTTCCTTATGCCATATAGTGTTGCATATAGAATTATGCCTATGGGCGTGTAGCCTATGTACTGTTTTATTAGCCAACTTCGTTAATCAGGTGAGCATTTTTAAAGCTTTTATTAAAACCATCACATATTGCCTTTTTCATTATTTATAATATTAACCATTGCTGCCAGTGTTAGCCAATGTTATACAAATTCCTAGATGTGGCTTAAATAAAAAAAAGAATGCAGTGAGAATATAAACTGCATATTTCTTCTTGTATTATATAATATAACCCAAGGATGAATGCCCAGAGGAATTACCAATAAACATTCAGAAGGCACTACGGCTGAAAAGTTTGGAAGGGAATCTATCCAAATCACAGAGGAGCATGTGAGGGATTCACCCAGTAACAGAGGGCCAAGCTTCAGCAAAGGAAGACAAACTGGCCGGCAACTTCCAAAACATTTGGGTTAAACCGCAAACTCGACTCAAAAGCACGTCAAGCCAAACACAATAGATTGAATAATCAATATCCAAAATGAATCAAGTGTTGTAGCCTAGCCTGCAAGCTATCCTTTACATGTAGTGATAGAGAGAGAGAGAGCCCAATGAACACTAAAACGCATCCCAAAAGCATGAGAAATGGGGTTTCACCTTTTTTTTCTGATGAAGCACTGAAACGTTTAAAAACATGAGGCACTTGCTTCACGGTGTGTTTTTCCAGCAGGTAATTTAGTATTTTACAATCAGGCTATTCAGTTATAAATACAAACATAACAAAAACTTAGTGAAAATAATATTTTTTCCTCCAAAAATGTGTTTTTGGCTATTAGATAAAAAATCATATAATTTGCTATCAACGTGTCACTTTGTCAATATCATATTATCGCTTTTGAAGCTATCAGAAATGAAATAACTTGGTGATTCACACTTTCTCTAAAAAACAATACAACTGTTTTCAGTTTGGGACACATTTGATGTAGGATTGCATAGATTGTAATTCTCTAGTCAGAAACAAGTCCTAAATGACTCTATTGCTGAGCTAATTAAGCAATTAACATCCCATCATGTTTATGATCATGTATACAAATGCCATGGCTAGAAGAAGAGATCTCTGTGACTTTGAAAGAGGGGTCAAAAAGGAGCAATGGGGGATTTAAAGTGTGTGTGTGTGTGTGTGTGTGTGTGTGTGTGTGTGTGTGTGTGTGTGTGTGTGTGTGTGTGTGTGTGTGTGTGTGTGTGTGTGTGTGTGTGTGTGTGTGTGTGTGTGTGTGTCAGTCACCAGATCTCAACCCAATTGAACACTTATGGGAGAGTCTGGAGTGGCTACAGCAGAATCCTCCTGAATAATGAACCAGAAAACCCCTCTGAGCAGGTATACATACTGCACCAGAGACATGGGCAGCTAGATTCAACCCAAGGCTGGGAGAGTTGGTTAGCTAGGGAGGCCACTGCCACCAAGTCCTCTCGGCACCCTGCAGCTGAATACAGTATGGTATTTTTCAGACTGGGTTTGCAGGAGGACTATTGTGACCACTAGCATACATATTTAAGACACTGGAGTGGATTCATGCTAAGCAATGTAGCCTACTTGATATATCTACCCAGCGACTGGGAGTGAACTCAATACTCAAGTAAATATGCACTATTCCGAATGGTTCATTCTAGAGCAGAAAGACATGTATTCTGCCGTATTCAAGCCATCAATGAAAATCCGCCATGGTCCCCCTTAGCCCCTCAGACTACAAAGCACTTGCCTTTCTGCCCATGGTTTTCCATTTCAAAGGTCTCCGTCTCCATGTAAATACCAAAAAACACTAATCCAATCTGACCCCATTGCAAATTTTCCAGAACTATGGGGGGCCCACGTTTTGACATGAGCCACGCTCTTATCCCACTTAACCTCTAGAGCAGGGATATTCAACTTTTACCCAACGAGGTCCAGAGCCTGCTGCTTTTCTGTTCTACCTTATAATTAATTGCACACACCTGGTGTCCGAGGTCTAAATCAGTCCCTGGTTCGATGTTCAGAATAAATTTTGCTCTCAACTTAAAAACAGAGAGTCTTGGTTAAAGATTCAATGGCAGTGCCCTATAGGGTCCAGATATACTATAAACCCACACAGTCAAGTACAAAGCCTATTACTATGGCAGAGAACTAAATGGACATAGGATATCAATTCTATAGACCTTCCTATATAATTACTTTTAGAAGGTCATACCAAGGATCATGTAGTTTGTTCTGAAGTGTGTCTCTTATATACACGGGGGGTTCTACTAAGCTATATGGAATTGTGTTTTAGAAGGTCATACCAAGGATCATTTAGCTACATGAATTTGAATTTTAAGACCCCTTGAAGTATCAAAACAAATATTAAAAAAATATTTGGTCATATTAGCCCATACGAACGCATTGAATAACACATTCACCACATGGAACAACACAATCTCCATATACACTTCCATACATTTTTTCAACTGGTACCTGGGGACCTTCAGACAAGTCTTGTGAGGCCTGTGGGCGTCCTGGAGCGAAACAACCGACATGTACATGTTCGTGAGAGTCTTAGGGTGTAGCCCAAACGGTTTGGATGCTACAGACAGAAGTTGGCAGATCGGCTGCACCGATATCAGACGAGTCTCCTGATACTTTTGAACACCATTGTGTTTGTCAGAGTCTCATCTTTCCATAGATGTAAATAGTTTTGTAGGTCAAACCGTTCAAACACTACAGACAATTTTGTGAGAGGACCTTTTTTTGATTTTCGGGATGTCCCATGGTCTGACAAACACCACTCTAGCTCTGTCACCATTCACAGAAGATGCGGAAGTGCGACATAGGTGGATGCAGTGGATTGAGACGAGACACAGCCCATGCAAAAAAAACAGATATCTCTAGCTTAAACTGACAGATATTTTAATGGGGATTTTTGTATTACGCTAATTCGATTTCCTTAGGGGCGCGGAAATCGACAAATCGACTATAGGGGGTTTAAATGGGATTATCTGAGTTGTGCCCAACAGCTGGTGAGTGGTGGCAAATAAGGCAAAATAAGGAGTTTCACACATGGCCCACATCTGAGGCATTTACCACTGGCATCCACTGCACAGCTACAGGGAGAATAGCCTACTAATGTCTGTTGACACTGTTCCCTCAATCCACTGCATTAAAGTTGCCTTGTACATTGCAGTATAACTTGGGTATTCCTGCAGATATGACTAAGGTCAACTCTTTTCACTACTTGTATTTCACCGTGACTGCAAACCAATCAGAGGGCAAATAAATATTTAAAATCTAATCTAATTTGATTTGTCACATGCGCCGAATACAACAGGTGTGGACCTTACAGTGAAATGCTTACTTACAAGCCCTTAACCAACAATGCAGTTTTAAGAAAATCCATAAAAAGGTAAGAGATAAGAATAACAAATAATTAAAGAGCAGCAGTAAATAACAATAGCGGGGCTATATACAGGGGGTACCGGTGTCGAGGTAATTATGTACATGTACTGCAGGTATAGTTATTAAAGTGGCTATGCATAGACAATAACAGAGAGGTGTGGGGGCAATGCAAATAGTCTGGGTAGCCATTTGATTAGCTGTTCAGGAGTCTTATGGCTTTGGGGTAGAAGCTGTTTAGAAGCCTCTTGGCGCTCCTAGACTTGGCGCTCTGATACCGCTTGTCGTGCGGTAGCAGAGAGAACAGTCTATGACTAGGGTGGCTGGAGTCGTTGACAATTTTTAGGGCCTTCCTCTGACACCGCCTGGTATAGAGGTCCTGGATGGCAGGAAGCTTGGCCCCGATGATGTACTGGGCCGTTCACACTACCCTCAGTAGTGCCTTGCAGTTGGAGGCCGTGCATTTGCCATATCAGGCAGTGATACAACCCATCAGGATGCTCTCGGTGGTGCAGCTGTAAAACCTTTTGAGGATCTGAGAACCCATGCCAAATATTTTCAGTCTTCTGAGGGGGAATAGGTTTAGTTGTGCCCTCTTCACGACTGTCTTGGTGTGCTTGGACCATGTTAGTTTGTTGGTGATGTGGACGCCAAGGAACTTGAAGCTCTCATCCTGCTCCACTACAGCCCCGTCAATGAGAATGGGGGCGTGCTCTGTCCTCCTTTTCTTGTAGTCCACAATCATCTCCTTTGTCTTGATCACATTGAGGGAGAGGTTGATGATGTCCTTGCATTTGTACTGTTTTGTTGTAGTTATTACCTGAATATAAGCGGTTTAGTATGCCGTTCCTGGGTTCCTTGCTCTTGTAATGTTGCCTCAATATTTTAAAAAATGCTGCCAGACATTTCTACCACAACCTCTCATACACTGTAAAAAAGCCAATTTAACCAAATGCTTAATCAGCGTTATTCTGTGAGTTGTGAGTGGACTGCAAAAGGACAGGAATTTGAGCTCATTTTTAAATTGTTTTTATCTAACCTTTATTTAACTAGGCAAGTCAGTTTAAGAACATATTCTTATTTACAATGACGGCCTACCGAAAGGCAAAAGGCCTCCTGCGGGGGCGGGGGCGGGGGCTGGGATTAAAAATACATAAATAAATCCAATATAAATATTGGACAAAACACACATCGCGACAAGAAAGACAACACAACACTACATAAAGAGAGACCTAAGACAACAACATAGCAAGGCAGCAACACATGACAACACAGCATGGTAGCAACACAACATGACAACAGCATGGTAGCAACACAGCATGGTAGCAGCCCAAAACATGGTACAAACATTATTGGGCACAGACAACAGCACAAAGGGCAAGAAGGTAGAGACAACAATACATCATGCAAAGTAGCCAACTGTCATTAAGAGTGTTCATGATTGAGTCTTTGAATGAAGATACTGAGAAAAATTGATATGAATTAGGTAGTCTCAATAATCAATCGTCCCTACTCCGGCAGTCATTCTAAGTGCAGGTTGCGGGTGATTAAAAGCCCCAATTGCTGTATATCCTCACTCTGGCTAAATTCCAATAGGAATTACACATCACTTTGCAAGCCAGCAAAATGTGACTTGCATGCTTTATGTGGCCTGTAAACCAGGGGTTTCAGACCACTGTGTTGGGATGTAACTAGGCCCTCAAAAAAGGCCGTATGATACACAGTATGTAATGTTTTGTCAAAAATAGTCTAATTTCACACTGGGAATTATGAAAGTATGGTATAATACATTCTCAAGTTGAAATGTATATTCACTCAACCTAAAATTAAAAGTTGAGATTGTGTGTTGGTTCAACTACCTGCCCAAATGTTGGACAAACTCACAATTATATTGCAGCTGGTTGCCTTACAATTGTACATTGAAAAAACGTTTTTATTTTATTTTTAAATGTACATCATTAGTCAGAGGAGCACAGATATTCAGTGCCATTTTCTATTGCTCTCTGAACTGAAGTTAATGCATTACTTTGAAACACAGTCCATAAACACATCCCCTAATTAACAAAAATTGTTTTTCAGCAATACCTGTAACAAGTTACTGCCAGAATTGTTGAGAGCAAGGGTTGACTTGCTCATCGACAGGCGAGAGTTTATCATGCTTCAAGCAGATTGACTTCCAGCATGGAGCTGATTTTGGAAAGTGCATTTCGCAATCTCTGTATTTGGACCAATAGTCCACATGAATCATTTTGAAAACAGTGACATTACTTACAACTATGGGGTAAATAGTACACGTTTACTATGTTGTCATTGCAATACCTAAAGAACAGGTACAACAAATGTATATTGGATGCATACTAATTTCAAGCATTGCACAACTTAACTGACTAGCCTTGTGATGCTTCCCCTCCCTATCACATCTAGTTGTGTCTAAATACCCAAAAACAACAACAACGTCCTCCATTCTCGGCTGGTGCCGTGATGTCTGACCCCATTTATCATTTACAATCTGCAAATAAACAAATTCAGCACCGGCTGCCCCATGATCCATTCTGAGAGAGTCTAAGAAGTTTGACTTAATAAACATACAAACAATACACAACATATTGATCCAATGAGCTATAGCTCTAGTCTCCATAGGTATTACTAACTTATTTCCAGTCATACATTTTGCTGACCGTACAGATAACTTAGGGAAAGGACTAAGTGTGTATCCAGTGAGAGAAGACGCTACTTGACAGTTTGTGGGCATTACTTTGACCAACATAAATACATAAACATTGATAAATAGATCAACATATAGCCTCAACATGACATGGACTCAATCTCTTGACACAAAAACAGTAACTGTCTCTAAAGATATACTTATACATCAATGTATATGACTACACTATAGCAAACACGCCATTGATAAACAGTATGGAGAAGCATACAGACAACTGACCTCTGCATGTAACAGGTTCAAACTGCTTATTGTCCCTGTACCGTACACCGCCAGGAAACAAACCGAGGCAGACAGAATGGGATTTTGGAGCATGTCTAGACAAATATATAGCTTTTTGATTTTGATATACATTATCACTGTAGATATAAAAACATTGACAACCCCACCTCATCAATCAGTTGTGTCAGGTCTGCAGTTTTATTGCCACTTGGAGTCCCTGAGAGCCCTAACCCTGTAAAACCTTATATAGTGTATTGACCGTTCTCTCAGGATTGCTTAGCTAATTAAAACTTCTTCGGGATCGGTGTCCCTTCCACGGAACGGTTTAGCTAACGTAGGCTAATGAGATTAGCATGAGGTCGTAAGTAACAAGAACATTTCCCAGGACATAGAAATATCAGATATTGGCAGAAAGCTTACATTCTTGTTAATCTAACTGCACTGTCCAATTTACAGTAGCTATTATAGTGAAAGAATACGGTGTTATTGTTTGAGGAGAGTGCACAGTTTTGACCATGAACAGTTATTAATAAACAAATTAGGCACATTTGGGCAGTCTTGATACAACAGTTTTAACAGAAATACAGTGTTTCATTGGATCAGTCTAAAACGTTGCCTGTACACTGCTGCCATCTAGTGGCCACAATCTAAATTGCAGCTGGGCTGGAATAATACATTATGGCCTTTCTCTTGCATTTCAAAGATGATGGTACAAAAAAATACAAAATAATGTTTGTTTTTTCTTTGTATTATCTTTTACCAGATCTATTGTGCTATATTCTCCTACATTCCTTTCACATTTCCACAAACCTCAAAGTGTTTCCTTTCAAATGGTACCAAGAATATGTATATCCTTGCTTCAGGGCCTGAATTACAGGCAGTTAGATTTGGGTATGTCATTTTAGGTGAAAATGGAAAAAAAGGAGCGTATTCTTAGAGGCCTGGTGGCCATAGTGAATGAAAAGGTACTGCTGTGTCAACACTGCTTCTTATTTGTTGACACCTTCCACTAAATTGAAATGTGCTGCTAATAGGTGTGAGTGTTTAAAGAACAATACGCATGTAATCAGCACAGGCCTGAACTCACACACACAAAGGAGACAATAGTTCCAATGTGCCATTTTAAGTGAACAGGAATGCTCAGGCTAAGGTGACAGGAGAGAAGAGCTAGCCATAGTTACCATAGGCCTATAGTGTTATCAATGCTACACTGAAATTAAGCCTATTGTGTCAGCAGTTACCTCATTTGTTAACCCAGCAAATTTCAATAAATATTGACACCTTACAATACACAATCTATGCTACCCTCCCCTAATTAGGCATAGAGACACACAGGATAGCTTGGGGACAGTTTCCTTGCTCTGACATACTGTAGCAGCTGACAAAAGAGAGCACACAGGCTGTCACTCTACTGACAATAACTAAGCTACACTGACACATAAAGTCTGGAGAACTGGACAGTGGAACCGCAAACTGGTTGTCCTTAATAAGTGCATGCCAATTTTAAAGATAAACTTCATTAATACAACCCAAGGAAACGAGTTTACAAACTGAGCATGGGGATAACCCTCGGGACAACACCTCTCCTGTTATCAGGACTTGGTAAGACTGTTGGGTAGGGGCATTCAGATATATTTACTCAATACAGTACAGACAGATAATGGTTCATGCAACTATCCATGCACTTATTCGATCAAGTAGCCTAATCAAAGGCCCATGTCACCAGCCTGCAGTCATCTTAGATTGCTCAGTCAAATTGACTGAATCAATAGGTGAGTTTCCCAGTAACAATAGTGTTGGTAGCACTTTTATGAATGAAATAGTGCATAGTAGTCCAAAATCACAGCTCAAAAGATTGACAAAACCCTTTAGTTCAACCTTGTAGGACTATGATTGGATGGTATCCCACTGGGCACAGACATCAGTTCAATGTCTAGTTTTGATTTACATTTGGTTGTGTACTCAACTAACGTGAATCCAATGTGAAATCAACGAAACATTTTACAATATCATTGGACTTAAGTTGCAATTTTAGTGGGAAAAAAATACGAAAACCTTTACATATATGATTTTTTGAAAATCCCAAAATGTTCCAAGTTGTTTCAACTTTGTTGAAATTACGTGGATACAACGTTTATTCAATCAGTTTTTGGCCAGTGGGAAGTTACTTGGTCAGTGTTTGGTCAATACAACTGACCACCGCCAACTCCCTCTGTAGTTTACTTGTAGGGCCTAAATGAATCCTTGAATAAAGTATGTGGGGTTCCCGAGTGGTGCATCTCAGTGCTAGAGACGTCACTACAGACACCCTGGTTCGAATCCAGGCTGTATCACGACCAGCCGTGATTGGGAGTCCCATGGGGCACGCACAATTGGCCCAGCATCGTCCGTGGCCGGTGTAGGCAGTCATTGTAAATAAGAATTTGACTTGCCTAGTTAAATAAAGGTTCCATTTTTTTTTATGTGGCGCTGTCTAGACTTGCGTTGAATGTGATCCGATATGTGATCCGAAATTACCACCACCAATGCTTTTAGTGGGTTGTATTTTCGAAATTGTATTTTATTAGACTACACGTTATATCAAGTTAAAGGAGGTTAGTTATAGCTGCGATAGGCCTAGCAGTTCATAAATTCCGACATATAATAATGTAAATTAGGCAAATGTTTATGGTAAATGTAAATATGTTACTGTCCCTTACCGATTAATGCACCATTAGGAACTTGGCCTACCAGATATAAAATGTGTAGGCCTGCTGTAATTCCGTGAGCAGGGACATTCGACAGCCCTCTGGATCTCTATGAAAGCATATGGCATGATTGCGTGGCGATATCACAATGAGCAGCATGCATAGGATATTATCTCATGGGGACAGGGAGAAAAATAGAGATGGGGGATGTTTGAAAGAGAGAGAGAGAGAGAGAGAGAGGGAGAGTTTTAATGTCGGTTTATTCATGTTAACCTGCTCTATAGTGCGCGAGGCAATATTATCCACAGACATAACCACACACTGCAGGCGCCATGCATTCAGCACACCGAATCACCCTGTCATCTCTTCACATTCAAGGTCAAATTAATATTGTAATTCGGAGAGTTAAAGTTAAAGTCGGGTCAAAATTGGCTATCAAACGCATCACCTTGGGCTACATAGCCTATGAATTGTTACTAAGGCTGGTCGATGAGACGGATTAAAGCAACAAGAAAGATTATATGCAATAACAAAGTGTCAGCAAACATCCACATGATCATCGTTTATTTAGCTTACTGTCATAATATTAACATTGTCGGCTATAGGTTAACTGATCCCCGGGTCGTCGCGTGACAACCGGTTCAAATGCACTATTATTTTTCACAAATATGGAGCTGATAATGGTAGCTTGCATGTTGTTCAAACATTCCTTTTCGGTGTTGTATGTAGCCTAGACCACTACAACGGAGAACAACTGACGATTTCTGATCATCTAATCAATTCAAAATGATAAAATCAATGACAGTGACGATACATTGTGTATATTTCTTCATTCCATATAGCCTATACAATAAAGCTTCCACGATTTCACAGTAAAATGTAGTCAATGTTTTGATGACGGGCCAGCCCTGCCGCTCTGCACACGAGACAGTAATTTCTTATGGACAAAGCAACTGAGACTCGGGCTACTTTTCCTTCGTAGTGTTCCACAGACCGACCTATCGCACTAGTTCTGACGATGTTGACATAATCACACAACATTGACTGGGCAGTGGTGTTTCACGGCAGCGTTTGAGTTCCAAACACCTTTTTATAAGACTGAAGTCTGTCCCCTCCACCCGACCTGTTAAAACCACGCCTACGAAGCCACACAATTGGTCCGAAAGCGTCAAAGAGCCAATCAACAGAGCCCAGCTTCTCGTAACATGCAACAAATCCATATAGTGTCAAGCCTATGGGGCACAGAAGCGCTAGTAATATCTTAGTGCTGGGACCTTACCACCTCTCTGCCGTCAACGGACTCCTTTCTCCGCATACGTTTTTACTGAAATGTGTGTGTGCGTGAAAGAGAGAGGAAGAAATAGTGTGCGTGCGTGTGAGGATGCATGTCTGGAACAAGTAAAGACAGAGGAATTGTTCCGCGCTATCGAAATATTTCAACACATCGCTTTTGCAGCAGGACTAAAGACAATGAGAGCGAATTCGTTTTAAAAAGGATGGCGATATTGTAAACAACATCAAGAAAAGAACGCAACAGTCAATTAAAACGCAGTGACTCACCCTCATTGCTTCAATTCGAAGATTGTTCGCAAGACAACGCATAGAAGAGTGCTCTCGGAAGAAAATATTTATCTCATCACAACTGAAGATTAATGGAGTGCGTTTTTTCATTTCTCATTGCAGACACTCTGTTGGAACTCAGCGAAGGACACTAAAGAACATTCACACCACCCAGCCGAAAATAAGTGGATGCTTATTTCTGTAGTTGTGACGGTGGATTTCTCAAGACTTTCAAACAAGTTTTGCTCGTCAAGAAGGCGACATAGACTGACTATAGTATTAAACTTAATAAATCCATATATTTGGTACCTGCCTGGACTTGGATGAGCTTCCTGATGAGAGATCCAGTCATACAAGGAACGAGTATGGCATACCATCCGTTTTTACCTCACCGGGGTCCGGAATTTGCCATGAGTGCAATGTTGGGTCACCAGCCTCCCTTTTTTCCGGCCCTGGCGCTACCTCATAACGGCTCTCTCGGCTCCCTCTCTCTCCCGGGCGCCCTGGGAAAGCCTATCATGGACCAGCTGATGGGTGCCGCGGAGTCCGGCCTCCACTTCTCATCGCTTGGGCACCAGGCAGCCGCAGCCCATCTGAGGCCTCTGAAGACTCTGGAGCCTGAAGAAGAGATCGAAGACGATCCGAAAGTTCACCTGGAAGCGAAGGAACTTTGGGAAACTTTCCACAAGCGAGGCACTGAAATGGTTATCACGAAATCCGGAAGGTACGGTACACTTTTATGTGTTCTAATATTACATATTTATGTTCTGTAGCTGAAATACATTCGTCTGCCTTTTGGTATTATGAAGATAATTTTGATCATCAATACGATGACATTCCTCTCGATGGAATAAATTGATTGATGTGTGCTTGGAACTGGACCTCCTTCGTGGCCAACATTTTAATTTCAAACTGGTTCATTTCTCATGGTTATATTTGTGTAAATCAGCTGAATATGACAATAGTTTAACTGTCCTATCGACAGAATCTGTATGGTCACAGTCACATTGCATGGGAATGTAATCTCAACACGAGATAAAATGAAGCCCAACCCAAACTATAAAATATACAACACATAAGACTGTAACATTTGAACTTGGACAATCTTATGACTCGTGGTGATTAGGAAAACAAACTGTGAGCGATTCTAAAATGTAGGCCTACGCTACTACAACAACAACAACAAAATCTGTAGTTTGAAGATGTAAACTGAAACATGTAGGTCTATATATATTATGATAAAAAGTGTAATAACAACTGTTATTAACACAACAAAGGATTAGTGTGCCACAATGCATGCTGTACATGTTATGCGATTTTGTATTATTTATAGGCGGCAGATATTTGTATGGCATGGGTGTTAGAAGGCCTACCGAGTGTTTTGTATCCTCGCACAAGCCTCTGGTTGATTTAATCATTTCTGCATGCATTCAATCTTATGGCTGACGCATATACCGTATGCTACAGGCCTACAAATAAATGTAGCCAAATATTTGTAATAATTTAGTATTTGCAGTATGTAACATTGTCATTATCCTAAATAGTATAATAGCAATGCAAATATGTCTGTTTCGTGTGAGTGTAGGCTATCATTATTCAGTCAAGTAGGCTAGTTCACTGTTTTTAAGTGATTTTCTCATTCCATTTCACAGGCGAATGTTCCCTCCGTTCAAAGTGAGATGCACTGGCTTGGATAAGAAAGCAAAGTACATTCTGTTGATGGATATTGTTGCAGCCGATGACTGCAGGTATAAATTTCACAACTCGCGTTGGATGGTGGCAGGGAAGGCCGACCCCGAAATGCCAAAGAGGATGTACATTCACCCGGACAGTCCGGCTACTGGCGAGCAGTGGATGTCAAAAGTCGTCAATTTTCACAAACTCAAGCTAACGAATAACATCTCCGACAAGCATGGATTTGTAAGTTCATCTAATGTATGTTTTTTTCTTATTCGCATGCTTCTAAACATTTCTGCCATGCATTGTTGTAATCATGATTGTTATTCGTAGGATATTATCAGACGTATTATTATTAGTCTAATAATTATAACCCCATTGGCGTTGCTTCTCTGTGGCCGTCTGTGGCCGAGGGCTGAGAAGGCTTCACCAAAATATTATTATTTTATTTTAATATTTTTTTGTGGGGGGGATAAATGCACTGATGGTGAAATAAATTCAGGAGAATGTTCTAATACATTCCATTTTACCAAGTAAGCCTGAACTACGATTGAGCACTACATGAAATGACTTATCTTCATCAGAAGGCAGAAATCAGTGTGTGCTTATCTTTTTTTTAATCTAGAATTCTTTACTGTTCCAGACCATCCTGAACTCCATGCACAAATATCAGCCCAGATTTCACATCGTGAGAGCCAACGACATTCTCAAACTCCCCTATAGCACGTTCAGGACTTACGTTTTTCCCGAAACGGATTTCATTGCAGTAACGGCCTATCAAAATGACAAGGTAGGGAGAATTACACTTTATTCGTTTATTTTCATGAAATACATTAAATAGTTGGATAGTGAATTTTGCCTTCCTTTTTTTGTCAAATAGTGTATATAGCCAATAGCACTGCGCCATTTGCCATCTTAAAATATGTCAAATGTCATCTTGTTTGAGTGTTAGGCCTAAAAGCTCTCGTGTTCGATACATGTAAACGTCATCTCATGCCGTGTTTCATACTAAGCAAACCAGGCTAGAATGGGTCAGAATTCTCAGGGATTATATGTTATACAGTTTATCTTAATTGTGTGTGTTTATGTGTGTGTGCGTGTGAGAAAGAGAGAGTAAAGAAGCAAGGAAGGAGGGAGTGAAAGTGTGAGAGAGAAAGAGAGGGGGAACAGAATGTGCAGTTAGAGAAAATGAGCATTTTGTTTATAACCGGCTTGGCTGGTGGTAACATTTAATTCCACGTGGCACACCGCGAATCAAAATCATATCTTATGGTGGCTCTTTGATATAAGAGAGAAATGTTAGCTAAATCTTACCTCTGCCCACTTGGGTCAAGCAAAAATGCAGTAAATGTTTGGCAGCCACATGGGTTGAAGAATATTGTAAATCCTGCCAAAATGTGCACATGGGAGGGGCAGAAGGCGAAAGGAAGTGAGTGAGGGAAAATAATGTGATAGCTCTGCGAGAGTTGATATAAAGTACTATGCATTGCACATGGATATAAAATATCTGCAATGGTGGGATGGGATGAGGGCGGGGAGGATCTGAGCGTTAGGGGTGAGAGCGGATGACCTATCGAGAGAGAGGGAGAGAGAGAGAGTTTGTGGATCAATTATAAAATAATTTCCAATCATTCAGATGATGGCTCAATTATTTATATATATATATATATATATATATATATTTATATATATATATATATATATATATATATATATATATATATATATATAATTATATATCTCTCTCTTATATATATATATATATCAAATTGAGCCATCATCTGAATGATTGGAAATTATTTTATAATATATATATATTCCACTTCCTGGGACTTAAGGGTTAACACATAGGCCTAAGTGAAGACATTGGTTTATGAAAAATGTTGAATAAAGAAACGAGGATAAATATCACTCAATTTGCTTCCACGAAACAACTTTGATTTTCATTTATTTCAGATTACACAATTGAAAATCGACCATAATCCTTTTGCCAAAGGATTCCGTGACACTGGCAATGGAAGACGAGAGAAAAGGTAAGGAGTAGGAGTAACTATTCCCTTACTGCACTGCAAAAATGTAACGACTCCTGTAGTAAGATTTTATGGACACGGAGTCTGACTGTGATGTTAGCGAATTCCAAAAAACGATCGTCCTACACGATTTACACGACCCACATGACAGTTGCAAAAAGGGAATAATTATATGACAATCCCTTCAACCTACATTTATACTAGACAAAGCTTATTATGTTGTATTTAAGCAAAATGAAATTTCGAAACTCCTCTAGAAATAGTTTAGCGTTATTGATAGTTAACTCTTCAACAACTTTTCTTGAACTATGTTGACAACAGTAAACAAGAACAATGTTTGGTCTGTGGGTTATTAGTTGTCTGCAGTGGGTTTTAATAGTTTGATTTCTTCGAACAGACATATATATCTTGAATGATAAAATGCATCTTCATAATCTGCCCTCAAAATTTGCCATCTACGCATATATGGTAGCCTACATGGAAATCCACGTTTTTTTACCTTGAATAAATGATTGGCTAGTTTTTGACACGAATAGTTGTGATGACCAATAACTTGTGTGCCTAATGTAGGAAACAGCTGGCCCTGCAGTCAATTCGCTCATACGAGGAGCATCAGAAAAAAGACAACGGGACGTCTGACGACTCCTCTGGCGAGCAGGCCTCATTCAAGTGTTTCGGCCAGGCCTCGTCTCCCGCGGTGTCTACGGTGGGGCCTCCAAACCTGAAAGGTAATTGAGCCCAGAGCTACTTTCCGCATCTCACAGCTCACAGACCCACATAGCATAGTAGCCTAAGCTTGTAAAAAAAAGTGGGCTGAAAAATATTTTCCGGTAATTAGGCTACATTTTGAATTTACTTTGAGTCCAGATTCCTTTCTTTCGAAATAAGTATGTCTGTTGTGTTGAATAATTGCACTACAAATTATTGAATGTTGTCTTGCGCCAACAATAACCTACAAACTATATAACGTGTATGTAGGCTAATTCTTGTATTTGACATTTACAGGATGGCTCTCATGTTCGTGCTAAGCATTTAGCAATCAAGTGAATAATATATCTGCCAAAATGATATAGCTTACTGGATAAAGAATAAAGTGAAACATAAAACAAACTGTCGAGATGTAGGCCTATGCATAGTCACGAACGTATCTGAACGTATCTGAACGACAAAAAAAATCGTCAGAATTGTGAAAACACACCATTACGGCGGTTAAAACGAGGACAATTTGGAGGACGTGATCAATAAGCTGAGGGTTTATCAAAAAAATAAGTAGCCTCTGGATTTCAATGTAGCCCAATACATTATGGAATTAGTATTAGGCCCCGTAATATTAGGCCTCCTTAGCACGATTAGCCAGAAAGTGTAGGCAGAACGCACATTAGGCTAATGTCCTCCAAAAGAGCATGTATTAAAAACGAGGCCTATTTGTTAATATGTGATATAGGCTAATTAAGACATATACTGATTATATATCTCGTTGTAAATTAATATTTCCACGTCATAGGCCTATACCATCGAAAGTCATGAAAAATGTAATCACCATATGAGTTCCATCCCTCATTACGTAGGCTATAGCCTAGCCTATGATAATTGTATAAGCCTATCTGAAGAATAAAACTCAAAACGAAATGAATCCTGATTAACTGAATTAATTAATAATCCTTCCTCATTTATCACTAACTTTTGACTCATTTCTGATAGACTTTTGCGAGAGTGACGAAGACAGCGACGATGAGAGCAAAGATGGCAACCTAAAGGATGGGCCGGACTCCAGTAAGATCTCAACCACCACGGAGGATGGGAAGGATCTTGAGGCGAGCCCGACTAAAGGCCATCAATTCGGTGCCAATGATTCTACCGGCCGGTCTCGGGAAAACCCCCGGAGGACTGAGAAAAGCCAGGCGGACTCACGACAGAGCCCCATCACCGTTATCTCCAGCACCACTCGGTCCGGAGAAGACCTCAAGAGTCCAAACGGGGAACAGCCCAAAGTGGACGAGTGCAGGTCTATAAGCAAGGAGAGCTACATGCCTTTGACTATTCAAACTGACAGTAGTCCGCACTTAAGCCAGAGTCACATGCATCATTTTGGATTTCCACCAGGTTTGGCGGGACAGCAGTTTTTCAGTCACTTAGGTGGCGCGCATCCCTTTCTTTTGCACCCCAGTCAGTTTAACATGGGAGGCGCGTTCTCGAATATGGCCGCGGGCATGGGCCCCTTACTGGCAGCGGTGTCCTCCGGAGGGGTTAGCACCATGGACACGGCCAGTATGGCGTCACCCTCGCAAAGCCTGACGGGAGCTCATGGACTGCCTTTTCATCTGCAGCAACATGTCTTGGCATCACAGGTAAAACCTGTTTAATTACCACCCGCAGTACCTACAGTAATGCCAATGTACTCGCGTTTTTCGTTACATTTGGACTAATATAGCCTACTGGACTATATATGTCAGCATATATGTTCTTGTCTCCATTAATTTATGTGTAAATGTAACGAAAAAAGTATAGGCTAATTTCCATTTCGTTTTAATAGCTTTTTCCTTGTGGCATTAAATGGCACAACAGGGGTGAGCATATTGTAGACAATTGTGTTATAAATAATAACCAAATGTGTTTTATATGGACTCAAGTTTACTTGGATTTTACCTGGAAGGTGTGGATATTATCTGTCTCAATTGTTTAAAGCATATGTTGGGATTTAGGAAGAAACCACCTAAGCGTTGCAACAATAGTTTTAGGCTATAGAGTTGATATGAACTCAGTCATTAAACCTGTGTTTTAGAGGAACATGGCAAATGTTTAAAATACTTCACTGGTTCGGGGAGGGAAAACAACTTATCTGAAATACACAGATTTGCTGTTTTACCATCTAGGCCTACTTTCAAAAAACCTGTTGCAGAAACGATTCCTTCTACATTGCTATGTTCTGTACTTAATGGGCAGCATCATATGCCAACAGGCTATAAATCATTTGTATTTGCATGAACAATTAATTAACTTTTGCAAAGTTGCAGAAAACACGATATCACATGGTGGTGGGTCTAAGATATCGCTAACACTAGAACAACTAAATGTTTTGACAATTTGATTCTCGGAGGATTTCATCGTTTTACGCGAGCATAGAACTTTATATTGTGCTTATTTTAAGGCTTAATTCTATACATGTATTGGTAATAGGCTTAGGCCCTACACCGCACTCTCATTATTGGCCTAAACCATAATACTCATGGCCACAGAAAAGCATAATCGTGTAAATCGCTTTATGAGAAAAGTGAAAGTAGCCTATGTCATGTAAGCCTACAGTACATAACATTTCCCATGATCTCTCACGTGTCTGGATTCATTATTCACACTCACTCGCTACATGACCTCCATTCAAGATATACAGAAACAGAGGTCAAGTACATTGCGACAAATTAAAGTGTAGCCTATTTTTCCAGTTCGGTTGTGTTATTATGGTGCGTCAAAGCTAGCGTCTGTTGAATTAAATTATGCAGGCTAAAGTTAAACTTCTATCCTTCCCCTTCTCTCTCCACAGGGCCTGGCCATGTCTCCATTTGGGAGCCTGTTCCCTTACCCTTACACGTACATGGCAGCGGCAGCGGCAGCCTCTTCCGCAGCCTCCTCCTCTGTTCACCGACACCCTTTCCTGAACGCAGTGCGCCCTCGCCTCAGGTACAGCCCTTACTCCATCCCTATGAGCGTTCCGGATAGCACTCTGCTCACCACCGCCATCCCCTCCATGGCAAGCAGCGCCACCGAGCTGAAAGGGGACGGCATGGCCATGAGCCCAGTCTCGGCCACCCAGGACTCCACCTCGGAGGTCACCAGCCGGTCGTCCACCATATCGTCCCGCTCGGTCTCCCTGTCCCCAAAAACTTGCTCTGGGAAAGATTCCACTAACGACTTGCAGAGCATTCAGCGCTTGGTCAGCGGACTCGATCAAAAACAGGACAGAACACAAAGCGTGTCCCCTTAGATTCTAATGTTGTTGTTTTTGTTGTTGTTGTGATAATAACGATGATAAGGATGACAAGGACGAGTATGACGACACCCTTCTAGCGGATCTGGGTTTAGAAATCGGACCTATTGAACAGTTTAGATTTTGAAATGCACTTTGGTTATATAGCCTACACATCTAATGTATGCTATATTTCTTTTTTGTTAAATTAAACAACACTTTTGAATTTGTCCTGTTATTTGAATACCATACAAGTATTGAAACTGAAAGGTTGGCATGGATGATACTTACAGATCTTTGATAAGTTGCTGCTGTGTCCTATAAGTTTATTTTATGTCGGGTTACTGAGTTAACAACATTTGTTTGATTTAATATGCACTCTGAATTGGTTATAATTATTTGAATTAATTTCCTTTTATATTATAGACTGTTGTGTTTGAGGTATTACTGCATATCTATTTGAAGCCTATCATTATGCTCATAGGGTAGGTGACACTTTGCATGCCCTACAAAAAATACATGTCTCTTTTACGACTGTAGTTTTTTAAAGTTTTTTGGGGGGATTCATTTTCACCAAATTGAAATGAGACGAGTAAGGATAAAAACATGATTCAGGCTGATTTTAAAACCAATCTGGAAAAAAAAGATGAAACCCCTTTCCTCCCCTTTTGCTAAGGATTCAATCAATTGGCCGTCGGTTATTGATTTTACGAACGAATTTTTCTGTATGTCAATTTATAAACACAGGATTATGGAAATACATATGCTGGCACTTGTTTGAAGTAGGCCAAACAGAACCGAGGTTATAAACTTCATGTGCGAGTGGTTGAGACTGTCCTAAAATCGCATGCCGAATCCAGCATAAGTATTCAACTGGCAAAGGAAATCTGAAATAACATTGAAACGGTAATATTGATTATAAATGTAAATAGTGATATATACAAATATTTATGTAATTATTTCATATTGATATTGCGTGTAAATAGAACAGAGTAGTTTGTTTTTGGGGGTCTGTCGTTAATTTATTGTCGATATACACGTGTAAAGATAGTTTGTGGGATATTATCCTTGTTTTGCCATCTGCATTTTATATCCCCTGAATATGGATTTACCTGTACCCCAAATATCCACAGAGCTAGTTATTTTAGCGGACACACTCATGTGCCATTTTACCTTTACCTGTTGTCTGGGTGTGTTAAGTGAATTCAAAAAGAGCACACTGCACCAACGGCTGGAAAAAATTATGAATAATTCTCTCTCAAAAGAAAAGAAACGTGTGTCAAAATATAATAATTTTCTGTTTAAAACATTGCCGCCTGATAGTAAAAGTGCAGAATCTTATTGAAATATGAAGGTTTATTTTGTGTTTCTAAAGTTGTCATTGGGTTATGTTGTATTCGATTTTTGTGTAGTTTACAACATCAACAATGTGTTCTTGAAAGTTTCAATAAAATATTGAAATGCAGTCTTCATACGTTTCCATGTGTCAGTTTCTTTAGATTATGTAAACTATATTATGTGAAACTATATGGACAAATTACAAGGTGAGGTAATTGCTCTAACCAAATCTGTGTTGCCACACTTTGTCCACTTCAGCAATTGAAGATAGAGTTTAGACTATGATCAACAAGTGGAGAAATGCTATTAAGATCCTCTCAAACTCTTTTAAGCTATCATACCTGGAATTCCTTCCTGGACACGAGACCGCGACAGAGCGAGTCTTGTGTGCTTGTGTTTTATGGGACTGCTGAGTAGCCTATTGACTGATTATTTCGACCAAGCTGAATCCTAAAGAATGTAAAATAACTTGATTGCCCTCTCTGCGCCTAGAGTCATGAGTTTAACAACATCATATCTTTATTTGTATATTGTATGGTTAATAAGTAACGGCTGTGGCGCTAGGGAATAGGAGTAAACATGACACAAAGAGTATCTCAATTGCTCTGTCTATTGCTCACCTGGCGCCTTGGATATCTTACTCGACTTTATTGCACAGAAAGGGGCGGTGCGGTGCGTCTGCAATAATGTTGAACAGGATTTTCACGTTGGTATGCCAGACGTAACGCCACCTAGTGAACACTACACAAACTACACAATTACTTGACAAAGCACTGCAGGGGGATGATTACTTTAAACAGTGTGGATCCTGACACGATGTAGACTAGTGTGTGGTGAAGGTATTCAACCAGGCATTGAACATTTGAGTGGAGAATAGTTTACATTTTGGCCAACTGAAAATAATCAAACCTTATGTCGATGTGTTTGTTTGCTGGAAATTAAGAAATAATTGGTCCCACCAAAACTACAAACAAATGGCCAACAATACAATATAATTATGCAGAATGAGCATATACATGTAATAACCGTATGTTTATAGTAATTTAAATATGTCATACTGAATGCTTATTCATTCAGAAGCGTCTAAACACCTATAGGTGTGGTTGATCGTGTCATGTTTACCTCGCCTCGTTTCATTGTCCAATATTGGTGGAGTAATAAACTGATTCGATTGCAGTGTTAGATTCTTTTATTTCGAGTTGTCGTACAAGGGTGAGCTATAGCCTCCGAGAGGAGTATTTCATAAGCAACAACTGCAGTATCCACCCCGACTCAACTCTCAGGGAAAGAGAGGGGTGAGATGATTCTCTCTCTCTCTCTCTCTCTCTCTCTCTCTCTCTCTTTCTCTCTCTCTCTCTCGCTCTCTCTCTCTCTCTCTCTCTGCATACGTGTGAGAGAGAGAGATGGGGGGTAGATGTTCAACATATATATTTGCAAGTAGAAATCTTCAACAATACAGTGTCAAACATATATCCACATGTAGGCCTATCTATCCATGTATTCGAGGCAATTGACCTGGGATATCACTTTCAATTATCTGTGAATGGGATCGTCAGACCTTGGAAGAGTATGCTTTAGCTATCTCTTTTACATTCCCATTTAATACTATACAATCTCCATTACTCCTGCACCTGCCAGCTTGGGCGCAGTTGCTCCGGCCGTGTCCTTGCTAACGCCATTTCCACCGCAGCAGCGCATGCCACCGCACTTTGCTACTGCGAGACGCCTGTTGCGCGCCCGCGCGGAACTGGCTTCTGTCGAGCTGGCGCGTTCCTGGAAATTGTCAATACAGTTGATTCATCAAAACACAACATCCATTATATTGTAATCATGCCTTGTCAGTAGCCAATGTCTTGTGATGTCTTTATTTCTGTCTGTTTTGAAGGCTGTGATATGTCTGTAATGGGCAAAGATAATTTCCTAAAGGACAATGCATTGTTATTGTCCTATAGCCTACCTTTCTATTGTGATACTGGTCACTTCAATGTTGGATTTAGTGTCATGTCCCGTGCCCCACAGACCTACAAAATGACCAGGTATTTCGCTACCATCAATATGAATGTTTTGATTATAATATAGGAGAGACCATTGCATCTGGTGATTTGCCAATGGGCCGACAGTCTGATGTCCAAACTACTAGCCTTAAAGAGCCTGAGCGCGTAAAAAGTAATTTCCCAGTTCTATAGCGCCGCTCAGTGGCTATTGCAGGCCCAATAAGACTTATTGCATCAAGTCAAAGACTTACAAGTCAACTGCGTGGATTTATGAATAAAACATTAATTCCCAATTCCCAATTAATAAAATCGAGTTGAAACATAAACCCGTTCAATTAATTATTGAGCCACATAGGCCTACCTGTAGGCTATTGACTCTGTAGGCTATAATTTCATGTCTGACAGTCAGACATTTTACATGGTGTCTGTCTCCCTCATCAGGTAGAAGTGGCGTTTTCCACAACACTTTGGCTTTATTTTGAGCATGGCTTGAGCATGCACAACTGGATTGGCTTTTGTACACCACATACAACACAAACAAGTTATAGTCATGTTGTGCTCGTGAGTAAATGGGTATGAATAACAGCTATTATCACTCTCCCCATATCATGAAAGTTATGCAGCCTAACATTGATAGAGTTAGACCTATACAACTACCGTAAAAAAAATGGCCCACAACAATAAACAATAAGAATCACTAATCATGTACTAAAGATGTCATTTAATGACTGATGTTTACACTGAAACATATTTGAAATGTGCCTATTTTTTATGTACAATTAAAGTATAGGCTGCTTTTCTGTGTCTTTGTTTGAATAAAAATGATTTGCAATCTCAATAAAGTTTATTTGAAGTTGTGAATTCCTTTCTCAGTAACAAGCAAACCTAGCTCAACAGCCTGGTCTCATAGACTAGACGTAACACAATAAATGTAAATCTGGGACACTCAAATTTGTATGATATGTTATGTTTGGTATGGTTCCATAAGACTGACGGTTACATATGGCAGGCAAAAACAAAAGTAGGTTTGTTCGGGGTGGATGGGTGTGCATATAATGTGAATGTCTAGCAAGCCAAAGGTTGTGAGTTTGAATCTCATCATGGACAACTTTAGCCTTATATCTAATTAGTAACTTTTCAACTACTTACTACTTTTTAGCTACTTTGCAACCACTTAGCATGTAAGCTAACCCTTCCCTGAACCGTAACCTTAACCCTTTCAGCTAACCCTTCCCCAAACTCTAACCTTCACCCTTTTCGCAAAACCTTCCCCTAACCCTGACCTTAACCCTTAACCAAACTGCTAAACTTAACCCTAACCTTAACACTAACCCCTAACCCTAACCCTTAGCCTAGATAACGTTAGCCAGCTAGCTAACATTAGCCAGTCAGCTAACATTAGCCACCTAGCTAGAATTTGTAACATAACATACATTTAGCAAATTTGTAACATATTGTACATTTAGAAAATTCACAACTATTAATATGAATTGTAATTCGTAACACATCATACAAAATGGGTGATGGACATACACAAATTAATACATACCACCAGTGGAGGAAAAAGTACCCGATTGTTATACTTGATAAAAGAAAATATTCCTTAATAGAAAATCACTCAAGTAAAAATGAAAGTCACCCAGTAAAATACTACTTGAGTAAAAGTCTAAAAGCATTTGGTTTAAAATGTACTTAAGTATCAAAAGTAAAAGTACAAGTATAAATAACAAAAACATTGTTAAATTAAGCAAACCAAGTGGCATAATTATATGTTTTTTGCAGTAGGGATGACCAGGGATGTTCTCTTGATAAGTGTGTGAATTAGACGATTTTCCTGTCCTGCTAAGCATTTAAAATATAACTAATACCTTTGGGAGTCAGAGAAAATCCAAGGAGTAAAAAGTACATTATTTTCATTAGGAATGTAGTGAAATAAAATTAAAAGTTGTCAAAAATATAAGAAGTAAAGTAAAGTACAGATACCCCAAAAAACTACTTAAGTAGTACTTTAAAGTATTTTTACTTAAGTACTTTACACCACTGCATACCCCACGAAATGTAACATATCATAAGCAGGAGGTTGGTGGCACCTTAATTGGGAGAACGGGCTCCTGGTAATGACTGGAGCAGAATCGGTGGAAAGGTATCAAATACAGTACCTGTCAAAAGTTTGGACTTACCTACTCATTCAAGGGTTTTTCTTTATTTTTACTATTTTCTACATTGTAGAATAATTGTGAGGACATCAAAACTATGAAATAACACATATGGAATCATGTAGTAACCAAAAAAGTGTTAAACAAATCAAAACATATTTTAGATGTTAGATTCTTCAAATTAGCCACCCTTTGCCTTGATGACAGCATTACAAACTCTTGGCATTCTCTCAACCAGCTTCACCGGGAATGCTTTTCCAACAGTCTTGAAGGAGTTCCCTCATATGATGATCACTTGTTGGCTGCTTTTAATTCACTCTGCGGTCCAACTCATCCCAAACCATCTCAATTGGGTTGAGGTCGGGCACTCCATCACTCTCCTTCTTGGTCAAATAGCCCGTACACAGCCTGGAGGTGTGTGAGGTCATTGTCCTGTTAAAAACAAATTATAGTCCCACTAAGCGCAGAACAGATGAGGTGGCATATCGCTGCAGAATAATGTGATAGCCATGATGGTTAAGTGTGCCTTCAATTCTAAATAAATCACAAACAGTGTCACCAGCAAAGCAACCCCACACCATCACACCTCCTCCTACATGCTTCCCGGTAGGAACCACACATGTGGAGATCATCTGTTCACCTACTCTGCGTCTCACAAAGCCACTGCAGCTGGAACCAAAAATCTTACATTTGGACTCATCAGCCCAAGCAAGTCTCTTCTTCTTTTCGCGTGTTCTTTAGTAGTGGTTTCTTTGGAGCAATTTGACCATGAAGGCCTGATTCAAGCAGTCTCTGAACAGTTGATGTTGAGATGTGTCTGTTACTTGAACTCTTTGAAGCATTTATTTGGGCTTTAATTTCTGAGGCTGGTAACTCTAATGAACTTATCCTCTGCAGCAGAGGTATCTCTGGGTCTTCCTTTCCTGTGGATGTCCTCATGAGAGACAGTTTCATCATAGCACTTGATGGTTTTTGCGACTGCACTTGAAGAAACTTGAAAAGTTCTTGACATCTTCCGTATTGACTGACCTTCATGTCTTAAAAGTAATGATGGACTGTCATTTCTCTTTGCTTATTTCAGCTAGTTTTTGCCATAATATGGACTTGGCCTTTTACCAAATAGGGCTATCTTCTGTATACCACCCCTACCTTGTCACAACACAACTGTGTCATGCCTGCTTCCGCTCTCCCTCTCTGGCACTCGAGGGCGCCAGGCTGCCCTTCATTATGCACACCTGTCACCATCATTACGCGCCGCAGCGCTCATTGGACTAACCTGGACTCCTTCCCTTTGTTGATTGCCCCATCTATAACTGTCTGCTCCCCCGTTTGTTCCCTGTGTCTGCATTAATGTCGTTATGTGTTCATGTCCAGACGCTCTCCTGTCCTGTTCCGTTGATAATTAAATGTTCACTCCCTGTAACTGCTTCTCATCTCTCCCAGGGTCGTCCCTTGAGAACTGATTGTTTCTAACGCATTAAGAAGGAAAGAAATTCCACAAATTAACATATAATAAGGCACATCTGTTAATTGAAATACATTCCAGGTGACTACCTCATGAAGCTGGTTGAGAGAATGCCAAGAATGTGCAAAGCTGTCATCAAGGCAAAGGGTGGCTGAATCTCAAATATAACATATATTTGGATTTGTTTAACAGTTTTTTGGTTACTAAATGACTCCATGTGTGTTATTTCATAGTTTTGGTGTCTTCACTATTATTCTACAATGTAGAAAATCGTACAGATAAAGAAAAATCTTGTAATGAGTGGGTGTCTAAACCTTTGACTGGTACATTAAACAAACAGGTGTGTGATGCCATTCCATTTGCTCTGTTCCGGCCATTATTACAGTATGAGCCGTTTTCCACTCAGCAGCCTCCACTGATATCATACTAAATGGAGTGTCCCGAATGTACATACAGAATAATACAAAAAGCTCTGAGACCATGTTGCAGCCAGCTGCTCAAACCACACTTGCACATATTGTTTCCAATGATGCTGGCTGCCGTCCGTAAACATTGAGCCATTTTTATGGCATTGCTGATAGATGATTCACACTTGCACGCACAGACAAAAGGTAGCCTTATCCTTTTGCGAGATTCATCTGCACATCTATCAACACACACACACACACACACACACACACACACACACACACACACACACACACACACACACACACACACACACACACACACACACACACACACACACACACACACACACACACACACACACACACACACACACATACACACAACACACACAGGCTCTTGAGATAATATCACTAACCTGCCCTAAGTGACCTTAGTCACTGCTCTAGCCGGCTACTACCCCGTACTCTACCCTGCACCGAAAATAATAATAATAATGATTCATTTAATTTGTAGAGGGCTTTTCTCACACCCAAGGGGCAATATACACTGCTAAAAAAAATAAAGGGAACACTTAAACAACACAATGTAACTCCAAGTCAATCACACAGCTGTGAAATCAAACTGTCCACTTAGGAAGCAACATTGATTGACAATAAATTCCACATGTTGTTGTGCAAATGGAATAGACAACAGGTGAAAATTATATGCAATTAGCAAGACACCGCCAATAAAGGAGTGGTTCTGCAGGTGATAACCACAGACCACTTCTCAGTTCCTATGCTTCCTGGCTGATGTTTTGGTCACTTTTGAATGCTGGCGGTGTTTTCACTCTAGTGGTAGCATGAGACGGAGTCTACAACCCACACAAGTGGCTCAGGTAGTGCAGCTCATCCAGGATGGCACATCAATGCGAGCTGTGGCAAGAAGGTTTGCTGTGTCTGTCAGCGTAGTGTCCAGAGCATGGAGGCGCTACCAGGAGACAGACCAGTACATCAGGAGATGTGGAGGAGGCCGTAGGAGGGCAACAACCCAGCAGCAGGACCGCTACCTCTGCCTTTGTGCAAGGAGGACCAGGAGGAGCACTGCCAGAGCCCAGCAAAATGACCTCCAGCAGGCCACAAATGTGCATGTGTCTGCTCAAACGGTCAGAAACAGACTCCATGAGGGTGGTATGAGGGCCCGACGTCCACAGGTGGGGGTTGTGCTTACAGCCCAACACCGTGCAGGACGTTTGGCATTTGCCAGAGAACACCAAAATTGGCAAATTCGCCACTGGCGCTCTGTGCTCTTCACAGATGAAAGCAGGTTCACACTGAGCATGTGACAGACGTGACAGAGTCTGGAGACGCCGTGGAGAACGTTCTGCTGCCTGCAACATCCTCTAGCATGACCAGTTTGGCGGTGGGTCAGTCAAAACTATGAAATAACACATATGGAATCATGTAGTAACCAAAAAAGTGTTAAACAAATCAAAATATATTTTAGATTTGAGATTCTTCAAAGTGGCCACCCTTTGCCTTGATGACAACTTTGCACACTCTTGGCATTCTCTCAGCCAGCTTCATGAGGTAGTCACGTGGAATGCATTTCAATTAACAGGTGTGCCTTGTTAAAAGTTCATCAGTGGAATTTCATCTCAATGCTAGAGGCATCACTACAGACCCTGGTTCGATTCCAGGCTGTATCACAAACGGTCGTGATTGGGAGTCCCATAGGGTGGTGCACAATTGGCCCAGCGTCGTTAGGGTTTGGCCGGGGTAGGCCTTCATTGTAATAAGAATTTGTTCTTAACTGACTTGACTTGTTAAATTTAAAAAATTAAAAATAAATGGTCAGTCAATCTGGAAAATATGAAAGTTTCTTCAAGTGCAGTCACAAAAACCATCAAGCACTATGATGAAACTGGCTCTCATGAGGACCGCCACAGGAAAGGAAGACCCAGAGTTACCTCTGCTGCAGAGGATAAGTTTATCAGAAATCGTCAATTAACTGCACCTCAGATTGCAGCCCAAATAAATGCTTCCTAGAGTTCAAGTAACAGACACATCTCAACATCAACTGTTCAGAAGAGACTGTGTGAATCAGGCCTTCATGGTCGAATTGCTGCAAAGAAACCACTACTAAAGGACACAAATAATAAGAAGAGACTTGCTTAGGCCAAGAAACATGAGAAATGGACATCAGACCGGTGGAAATCTGTCCTTTGGTCTGATGAGTCCAAATTTGAGATTTTTTAGTTCCAGCCTCCGTGGCTTTGTGAGACAGAGAGTAGGTGAATGGATGATCTCTGCATGTGTTGTTCCCACCAGGAAGCATGGAGGATGAGGTGTGATGGTGTGACATTGTTTTTCTGGTGACACTGTCTGTGATTTATTTAGAATTCAAGGCACACTTAACGAGCATGGCTACCACAGCATTCTGCAGTGATACACCATCCCATCTGGTTTGCGCTTAGTGGGACTATCATTTGTTTTTCAACAGGACAATGACCCAAAACACACCTCCAGGCTGTGTAAGGGCTATTTGAGTGATGGAGTGCTGCATCAGAGGACCTGACCTCCACAATCACCCGACCTCAACTAAATTTTTATTTTATCTTTATTTAACTAGGCAAGTCAGTTAAGAACAAATTCTTATTTTCAATGACAGCCTAGGAACAGTGGGTTAACTGCCTGTTCAGGGGCAGAACGATAGATTTGTACCTTGTCAGCTCAGGGATTTGAACTTACAACCTTCCGGTTACTAGTCCAACACTCTAACCACTAGGCTACCCTGCCACCACAATTGATATGGTTTGGGATGAGTTGGACCACAGAGTGAAGGAAAAGCAGCAACAAGTGCTCAGCATATGTGGGAACTTCATCAAGACTGTTGGAAAATTATTCCAGGTGACTACCTCATGAAGCTGAAAAGAGAATGCCAAGAGTGTGCAAAGCTGTCATCAAGGCAAAGGGTGGCTACTTTGAAGAATCTCAAATATAAAATGTAAATAAATTGTTTAACACTTTTTCGGTTACATGATTCCTTATGTGTTATTTCATAGTGTTAATGTCTTCACTATTATTCTACAATGTAGAAAACAGTAAACAAATTAAGAACAACTTTTGACTGGTACTGTATATTCATTATAATAAAAACAATCCAAAACACAGAACACAAACAACAAATAAAGCTATCTACAGGTGTTGTCACATCCAGTGGACAGGAGAACCGAATTACCAGAGGTCCTTGAAAGATATTCTGAACAGCATAATCTTGAGCTGTGCATTAAAGGAGGACAGAGTCTGCAGACCTAGTAGTGTCTGGAAGTGCATTCCAGAGCAGCGCAACTGAAAGCCCTGTCACCCATAGTTTTTAGTCTGCTGAAGGTAGACGGACTTGGAGGAGCAAAGGGGCAGGAGGGTAGAATGAGGTCAGACAGGTACTTGGTCCAGAGCTGTGAAAGGCTTGATAAGTGTGAACCAGGATTTTGTAGTCAATGCGTGAGCATACGGAGACAGTGGAGGTTGAACAGCATTGCAGTGATATGCTCAAGTTCAAGTTTCAAGTTCAAGTTTCAAGTTCAAGTTTCAAGCTTTAATGTCACATCTACAAGTACAGTGAAATGCCTTTCTTGGGAGCTCTAAACCCAACAATGCAGTGATCAATAACAATGTAGTGCTAAAAATAACAAGGTAGAACAAAAACACAGGAGAAAAACAAATAAGAAATAAGAAGAGCACAATAAAGTAAGTAAGCATACTACATACATGGTCAGTTCCAGCGCCATATTTACAATGTGCAGGGATCCTGGATCAATAGAGGTAGATATGTATAGAGGTATGATGACTAGGCATCAGGATATATGATAAACAGAGTAGCAGCATGTGTGTGTGTGTGTGTGTGTGTGTGTGTGCAGAGTCATTATAAATGTATGTGCATATTACGTGTGTCTGAGCAAATGATAGTGAGTGTCAGTGTGCGTAAGTGTGTAGGGCCCTGTGATTACATAGAGACAGTGCAAAAATAAGACTAAAATACAAGAGTCAACTCAGATAGTCTGTGTAGCCATTTTGTTAGCTATTTAGCAGTCTTATGTCATGTGGGTAGAAGCTGTTCAGGAGCCTGTTGGTGTCAGACTTGATGCACTGGTACCGCTTGCCGGAAGCAGAGAGAACAGTCTATGGCTTAGGTGTTGGAGTCTTTAATGATTTTCTGGTCTTTCCTTTCCCTCTGCCTGATATAGAGGTCCTAGATGGCAGGGAGCTCCCTCCGAGAGATGTACTGGGCTGGCTGCAGCACCCTGTGTATTGCCATGCGATCGATGGAGGTCCTATTTCCATACCAAGCAGTGATACAGCTAGTTAAGATGCTCTCAATGGTACAGCTGTAGAACCTTTTGAGGATTTGATGGCCCATGCCAAACATCTTCAACCTCCCGAGGGAGGTTTGGTGAGGACAGGTGCAACGCAGTTCTGGACATACAGTATTGTAGCCTGTTTAGACACTTGGCAGATGTCCTAACAAAAAGGACCTTAGAATAGTCCAGACGGGATGAAATAAAGGAGTGGATGAGTCGCTTAGCTGCAGGTTGTGATAGCATAGGTCGTGGCCTAGCAATGTTCCGAAGATGGAAAATGTTGACTTGGGTCACACTCTTGATGTGGGCCTCAAACGAGAGCAGACTGGAGGAGAATACGTTGACACAATCAGTATTGAGGCTGTAGCTGCTGATGTTGTTTATGATGGTGTGAGTGCCAATCAGGACAACCTCTGTCTTTTTGCAGTTTAACTGCAGGAAACTCAACTGCATCCACACTTTGATGTCCTGCAAACAGCTTACCAGAAGTGCAGTGACATTGGCAGTGTTTATGCAGACATACAACTGAGTGTTGTCAGCATAAATGCGAAAGCCCAGTCAGTGTTTCCTCAAGATGTTTCCCAGTGGTAGCATGTAGATACAAAACAGTGGTGGCCCCATGACCGAGCCTTGAGGGACCCTCTGTCGGACCACAAGTCTGTCTTACCTACTAGGACGGATTACTACAAACTGGTAGCGATCAGTGAGATAGGACCTGAACCAGTCCAGGACAGTGTCTGAAAGGCCCAGGAGCTTCTCCATGCGGTCCAGCAGGATGGTGTGGCTGACCGTGTCGAATGCTGCACTGAGGTCCAGCAGTATGATGATGCTGGCAGTCCCAGAGTCAGCATTCATGTGGAGATCATTGGTGACCCTTACCAGGGCAGTCTAGGTGTTGTGTCTAGGTCTGAAACCCGACTGGAAGGGCTCAAGTAGGGTGTGAGTGGCCAGATGGTTTTGGAGTTGGCTAGAAACAGCTTGTTCGAGAAGCTTACTCAGGAATGGCAGGTTGGAAATAGGCCTGTAGTTCTGGACATTGTCTGAGTCAAATTCAGGCTTTTAATTACTGGTGTGACTGCCACCAGTTTGAGCTGAGAAGGGGATAGGGTCTTTACAAAGGAGGTGGGGATAGGGTCAATTGAGCAAGTGGTGGGCCTCTTTGTCCTAACTAGCTTGGTTACATCAGCAGCAAATACCAGGGCTGGAGAGGACAGGGTGGTGTTATTGATGTTTAACATTTTTATTTGGAAGAGGCACAAGTATTTATTGCGACGTTCTGGGGAGGATGAGGTAGCGGAATTGTCACAGGTTGGAGGAGCTTGTTCACAGTAGAGTTACCAGTGCTGATGCTGATTAGTTAGGTGTAGGCAGGATGTCTGAGCTACATTTAAGGCCTGTTTGTAGTCTTTCTGATGTCGCTCATACATCTGCGCATGCCCAGTTTTCTTATACTGTCATTCTAGACGACGGCCAGTTACTTTGAGAGAGTGTACCAGGGAGAAGATTTGGAGACAGACACCAGGCGGGTTTTGAAAGGAGCAACATCATCCAGTATGGAAGCCAAGGCAGTGTTGTATTGAGTCACAGAGCCAGTAACTGTAGAAGTAGAAGATGGATTGAGTAAGCTGAGCAGTGTTTATTGTTTTCAGACTCCTAAACTGAATGGAGCCTTTCTTGAGCCAAGTGGGTAGAGGAATATGTAGGATGAAGATGGATGGTGAGTTTATGGTCGGACAGCCTTGACACAGTTCCTTCCAATTTGTCGAGATCCACGCCTGTGGTACAGAGCAGGTCCAGTGTATGGCCTTCGCTGTGGATGGCAAAGTTCACTTGCTGTTGGAGTCCAAAGTTGTCCAGGACATCTACCAGGCCAGTAGAGAGACTGCAGTCAGGGGGGTCAGCATGTGTGTTGAAATCACCAAGCACCAGCATAGCAGAGGAGGCTCCGGAGTATTAGTAGCTCAGATAGTTTATCAAGAAGGTCAGAGTTGAGTTCAGAAGGCCGATAAATCAGCACAGCCAGTACTGATACAGATCAAGTGATCTTGAAGTCATGCATTCAAAAGATGAGACAGCTGGTACTGGAGTCAACTTCACAGTACAGTCAGTCCTGCAGAATACAGCCAATCCGCCACCCAGTCCGGATTTGCGATGACAGTTCACATAGGTGTAGCCAGATGGAGTGCATTGGTTGAGGGATATGTACTTTTTCGGCTGATGCCAAGTCTTAGTAGGCAGAGAAAGTCTAGACCTCTATCAGTGATGATGTCAATCAGTAGTAAGCTTTTGTTGTTTATGGATCTTGCATTTAAAAGTTGCAGTTGAATGACTTTGGAAGTTGCCTGAGTGGCAGCCTGCAGAACAGACCAGTGTCCTTTATCCTCCATCTCCGGTGTGCATGATGTACTGCTCGGATTGCGAGTGCACAAACACACTTCCATTTGTTAATAAGTCTCCTACCACCATCCTCGCCGTCTGAATTTTTTCCGGAGGATCCCGTATTGCATAACGCTATTCTTCAGCTGACTGCACAGCGTTGAGTTAATATGTTCAAAACTTCTGAGGAATCCTTGGTTGTAGCGAGTGATAGCATTTCTGTATCTTTTGGTCCAGCCTTTGGTCCAGTAGATGGGAGATGAGATAAGGAAAGATAACATGAGAATGTGGGAAGATCTGTGCTGGTATTTGAATCCAAAGAATTAGTTAGTGGATTAGAGAAGTTGTCAAATATGTTGACTAATTTAACATGTTACCTAAAGAACTCTTAGACCATAAGAAACAAGATTATCTGGTCTGATGAAACCAAGATTGAACTCTTTGGCCTGAATGCTAAGCGTCACGTCTGGAGGAAACCTGGCACCATCCTTATGGTAAAGCATGGTTGTGGTAGCATCATGCTGTGGGATGTTTTTCAGCGACAGGGACTGGGAGACTAGTCAGGATTAAGGGAAGGATAAACATAGCAAAGTACAGAGAGATTCAAATCTACTCCAGAGCACTCAGGAGCTCAGACTGGGGCGAAGGTTCACTCTCCAACAGGACAGCGACCCTAAGCACACAGCCAAGACAACGCAGGAGCGGCTTAGGGACAAGTCCTTGAATGTTCCTAAGTGGCCCAGCCAGAGCCCGGACTTGAACCCAATCATCAAACATCTCTGGAGATACCTGAAAAAAGCTGTGCAGCTATGCTCCTGATCCAACCTGACAGAGCTTGAGAGGATTTGCAGAAAAGAATACAGATGTGCCAAGCTTGTAGCGTCATACCCAAGAAGACACGAGGCTGTAATCGCTGCCGAAGGTGCTTAAACAAAGTACTGAGTAAAGAGTCTGAGTACTCATGTAAATTTGATATTTCAGTTTATTATAAAAACCTGTTTTGCTTTGTCATTATGGGGTATTGTGTGTAGATTGATGAGGGGACAAAACTATTTAATCCATTTTAGAATAAGGCTGTAACGTAACAAAATGTGGAAAAAGTCAAGTGGTCTGAATACTTTCCGAATGCACTGTATATACTGTATTATAAACTGGGTGGTTCAAACCCTGAATGCTGATTGGCTGACAGCCGTGGTATATCAGACAGTATACCACGGGTATAACAAAACATTTATTTTTACTGCTCTAGTTATGTTGGTAACCAGTTTATTTATTTAACTAGGCAAGTCAGTTAAGAACAAATTCTTATTTTCAATGACAGCCTAGGACCAGTGGGTTAACTGCCTGTTCAGGAGCAGAACAACAGATTTGTACCTTGTCAGCTCAGGCGTTTGAACTTGCAACCTTCCGGTTATTAGCCCAACACTCTAACCACTAGGCTACCATGCCACCCCAAATATAATATAATAGCAATAAGGCACCTCGGGGGGGCTTGCGATATGTGGCCAATATACCACAGCTTAGGGCTGTATCCAGGCACTCCGCGTTGTGTCATACTTAAGAACAGCCTTTAGCTGTGGTATATTGGCCATATACCACACCTCCTTGTGCCTTGTTGCTTGTTGCTTAATCTAGTCATGGCTCATCCTACAGTATATAACTACTACTGTACATACCTTTTCTTTTCATATACTGTCATTACTATCTTTGCACACCATTATATGTATATATATTGATATTCTGGTCTCTGACATTGCTCGTTCTGATATTTCTTAATTTCTACATTATGTGTGTATTGTTTTGTTTTTTATTTCTAGTTATTACTGCGCTGTTGGATAGCATCTATAAATGTGTACGCAACCCATAAACTTGAATTTGATTTGATTTGACTGCACCTTAACTTGTGGCCAACATAAGCAACACAAACAAGTTCTCTCCCTCATGACAACAGTGGTTGATGGATCACTTAGATACAATATCTATCATCACTAGTGACTCACCCAATCCACTCAGCTGCATCTGGCAGCACATCAACATAAGAAAACCTTCACTGATATAAGCCAAGATAAGGAGAATGGAATTAACCCCTTGAGCCCTAGGGCCTACGAGAAGTTCTGTTGTGTTTTCACATGCCTGACTCTTTCTACATGTAACTCCTTGTACCTTTCCTATATCCCACCACACTATTTTTTGCTTTGGTTGACTAAAAGGGAACACTAACGCAGGAAACAGTGTCTAAACTGATGAGAACCCAATTGATATTGATGTAGGATAAAAAATAAAAATAAAAATAAATTCAAGCTTCATATTTGTTTGAGAACATTTTTGAACATTCTGAAGAAACACTATAAAATGGTTGTAAAGGGGGAAAAAAATCTTCATTTCAACTTGTGTTCAAGATTCACAGCAGAGGCCTTTTCCTGAAGCCCTAAGGTGATCATTTGTAGTCTTGACAAAGCAAACCAGGTTAAATAGTGATAAGTGGTCATGTATTATCGTGTTCTGGATGTACAGAACACTGGCAACTGATAGTACTCCTTGCCTTAGAGAAGAAAGAAAATGATTGGGCGAGGTATGAGAACATCAGAGAGAATGTGACGTTAAAGCTCAGGAGTTCAAAGGAACCGAACTAGTGTTATGCAAATGTAACCTGTCAGTGTTGCACAGTATTACCCCACGAGGGAAATGATGGAGAAAGGCTTTGATGCTTTGATGATATTGACAATCGTGGGAAGGTACGCGATCTTCTGCGCATAACATTAGTTTCTAAGATTGAATTGTAATACACAGTCTCTGACACTCGTCGAATGTGACAGGGCTTGCAAACTATTACGAATTACAAAGGGAAACGCAGCCGAGGCCTGCCCAGTGACGCGAGCCTACCAGAAGAGCGAAATGCCTTCAATACTCGCATGGAGACTAGCAACACATGAGAGCACCAGCCGTTCTGGACGACTGTGTGAGCACGCTTTCTGTAGCCGATGTGAGTAAGGCCTTTAAACAGCATCTTGACTGGCTGCATCACTGCTTAGTATGGCAACTGCTTGGCATCTGTTGGGAAAGGGCTTGTAAGTAAGTATTTCACGGTAAAGTCTACGCCTGTTGTATTTGGCATATCATTTAATTTGATTTGAATGAAAGGCCATAATTATAATCGCAATAGAATATATGAAGCACAATTGTTCCTCATGAAATCCTATCAGAGAATGTGCTCAGCAGCACCATCATGATCCTTCTAACCTACCTTAACCAGCTGATGGCATGAAGTCACACATGCATCTTTAAGTGATACCTGTAGGAAATAAAAATAAAGAACTGAATGAAATCAATAAATGGAAACAGTAAAAAAAAATTGTCACAGATTTGTCCAAACAAATCATTAAAGAGATCTCAGGAGGGGTTCAGGCTAGAGTCAATAATAGGTCATTTTTACCATAGAGACAGTTGTTCTATCTATATAGTTTTTACATTGTTGATTACTTGTTTAGACTGACACAATTCAACTTAATTTCACACCTGCTTGATTTGTCAGAATAATAAAACATATATTGTGTTATGTTGATTATAAACATTTTCACTAACAAGCAGAGAATGGAAAATGGATGTGTTTAGTGTGGGTAAGCTGTTTCTTGTTTTGGACTTTGGTTCTCTCCTAAATGCAACCAGAGAAGATAGCTGAATCGGTCTGGTTACGTTGACATCTTGAATGCATAGTAATGTGATTTGTAATGAGCATCTGGTATCATGAATTCCTCAGGTAAGCAAAACCATGTGTAGAAGTGAAAAAACATAACCTTTTCTGAATTGAAATGCAAAACAGAGAGAAATATATATAAATTGGCATCTATAAATGGTGACTTATCTTCCTTTTCCTCAAAATTACCGAAGACACACATGCATACTTTATACTTAAGCAATAATGCAAGAGGGGGTGTGGTATGTGACCAATATACCACGGCTAAGGGCTGTTCATGACACAACACGGAGCCATGGTATGTTGGCCATATACCACAAACCCCAGAAGTGCCATATTGCTATTATAAACTGGTTTCCAACGTAATTAGAACTGTTTCCAGTCGGGCTGCCTCCGGGTGGTGAATGTAGGAAACAACATCTCCACTTCACTGACCCTCAACACTGGGGCCCCGCAAGGGTGCGTTCTCAGCCCTCTCCTGTACTCCTTGTTCACCCATGACTACATGGCCATGCACGCCTCCTACTCAATCATCAAGTTTGCAGACGACACAACAGTAGTGGGCTTGATTTCCAACAATGACGAGACAGCCTACATGGAGGAGGTGACAGCCCTCGGAGTGTGGTGTCAGGAAAATAACCTCTCACTCAATGTCATCAAAACAAAGGAGATGATCGTGGACTTCAGGAAAAAGCAGAGGGAGCACCCCCCTATCCACATCGTCAGGCAGTAGTGGAGAAGGTGGAAAGTTTTAATTTCCGCTGCGTATACATCACAGACAAACAGAAATGGTCCACCCACATAGACAGCGTGGTGTCACAGCACCCGATGTCACAGGAAGGCCAAAAAGATCAAGGACAACAACCACCCGAGCCACTGCCTGTTCACCCCGCTATCATCCAGAAGGCGAGGTCAGTACAGGTGCATCAAAGCTAGGACCGAGAGACTGAAAAACAGCTTCTATCTCAATTGTTAAATAGCCATCACTAACATAGAGAGGCTGTTGCCAACATACAGACTGAAATCACTGGCCACTTTAATAAATGGATTAAATAAAGGTATCACTAGTCACTTTAAATAACGTTTACATATCCTACATTACTCATCTCATATGTATATACTGTATTTTATACCATCTACTGCATCTTGCCTATGCCGCACGGCCATCGCGCATCCATATATTTATATGTACATATTCTTATTCCATCCCCTTACATTTTGTGTATAATGTAGTCATTGTGAATTTGTTAGATTACTTGTTAGATATTACTGCACTGTCGTAACTAGAAGCACAAGAATTTCGCTACACTTGCATTAACATCTGCTAACCATGGGTATGTGACCAATACAATTTGATTTGATTTGAGTAAAACATGTTTTTGGGTCATACCCTTGGTATACGGTCTGAAATACCAAGGCTTTCAGCCAATCAGCATTCGGGGCTCGATCCACACGGTTTATAATAGGTTTTAATGAACAGCAATCTTTTCCATCTGTGCCTGTCAGCCACCTCATAACTGCTAGCCATTAATAGAAACATAGCATTAACAGACAACTAGAAGGATGGAATTGATTTAGTACTTAGTATGGAACAACATTTTGAATGACAAATGCTGAAAACAACAGGCTTTATTCAGGTGCAACAATGACAAACAGATAACTTGATTAAAGCTGGAGTCCTTTAATGGTGAAACTCCTACGCCTATTTGCAATATTACAACAACAACAACAAACAAGTTACTGCAAACAACGAACAGCAAAACATGTACTGAATTTCTTTTTACCACGTTGGGCCACCGCTTCGTCAACAAAACAATAACAATAATTACAGCCATGGGGCGAACAGTGGCACCGTTTCCCCTACTGCCGGTTCTATCTTTAAAGTTATCAACAAAGGTATTTATGGACAGTCAGTGTAATGTGGAGGCCTTCACCATGTCACCGAGTTGCCAACTGCTTGGAGCTAAACATGACAGATCACAGTTAGTTATTGGATGGAATAGGAGGCCAACATTGAAAATCAAAGATGCCTGCACCTGGTATTACTGTGGCAGACGGTAGGGGGCAGCATTTTCCTTGGTCGCAGTAGATATGATGTTCCCTAGGTGGTTCAAAAATAGTAGTCACTACGTTGTAAGCCTAAAGCTCCAAACCAAAGTCGCACAACCTTTGGTCAATATCCCATTTCAAGAGAGTCCAAATGTAATAAATGAAATCCTAGTCCTGCCATTATTATTGTCTCCATGCTTCAAATATACTAAAACACCTTACCTAATTACAAATTGTGACTGGATTAGAGGATTTACATGAAAACAATGTAAACTCATTTATGATCCCAAGAAACAAAAACATGAGGTAGTAAAATAGCGAAGGATTAACATCGTTGGAATCAGTAATGCTTGTGACTAATTAAGTGATACCATCTGAAACCACATGGTGGAGACATTAGATCACATTTTGAATTCAGTGTCCCAAAAATGGAATCAAACGTTTACTATATTTGCTCAAAAGAGCGTCTCAGAGTCTCAATATAGTGTGAACTGTCTATGAATCTGTGTATACACATTGCCCAGAAATCTGTGTAAAAACACAAAGTCAGCTCATGTTAATATGCATCAAAACACTTTGTAAATCTAATCCAGTGTTTCTCAAATCAGTCATTGTGGACCCTCAAGCTGTGCATATTTCTGTTATAGCGCAGTACTTAAACTCCTAACTCAACAAATCAAGGGTTTGGTGATATGTTGGGTAGTCAAATCAGGTGTGTTGGTGCAGGGCTAGAATAAAAGTGTGCACAACCTGAGGGTCCCCCAGGAATTAATTACAATCTAGCCTTCCAAATACGTTTTCTTTAAAGATTCAAGACTAACTAAGCGTTTTTATCTTGTTTAGCCTTTGAAGATTTATTTGACCAAACACAAACAATTTTAGACAAACCTAGGAAGAGTGGGGTAGCATAGACAACACTACATCATTGAAACATCTTCATGATTTGGAAATAAGTGAAATCCCAGACTATATGCATGTATTTGCATCATTGCATGCAACATGTATGTGTCGCATGATGTAGGCCTACAGTGAATTTCACATTTAAAGCCACTGCTACTTCTGCTGTGCTAAATGGGTTCTTCACATGCTTTTTAGACAGCCCTGGTTTTGAAGGAGTTTCAGCCTAGCCTGGCCACAGAATCCTCCCCCTGCCACAGAATCCTCCCCCTGCCACGGAATCCTCCCCCTGTCACAGTAGGGTCTAATCTCTCCCTTCATCTCCTTCTGTAGATGAGCTGCTGGGAATGAGAGAAGGCAAATCTCCATCTCCTCAGAGGTCTAATAGTCTCCAGCATCAACGGCACTTCATACACAACCACTGGCTGGCAGATTAGAGGGGAGTTGTAGGCTAGCACACGCACACACTGACTGACACACAAACACACACAGCTCTTTACCATGAAAGTCATGTGAAGCGTGTGGCGTGACAACAACTTTGGCCTCTCACCGCACTCACCCCACCTTCCTACCTTGATGACAGATTCACTGAATTTCCTTCTTTTCATGAAGAACTGAGCATGTTCTTTTGGAATAAATATCATTCACACTGTAGCCTATTTCAATCGTCTGAAACGCTTTGAGAGACGTTCATGTTCAACCAGAGATCTCTCCAGCAATCTAGGGTATGGCTTCAGGCCTACTGCAATAATAGGCCTATATGTGAAAGGATTGTCCAAGTTCATTTAAAGTTTCGTTTGATTTAGTCCTATTCTTTAACTTAGATTTTTGGTTGAGATGGAAATGTGAATCCAACCTACCAATTATTAATTTGCCAACAAACTGCAATTAAAGCCAGATTAAGTCAATGGGATCTATCCAAGCAGTAGATACATCTCCTACTGCTCCTCCTAAATGTTGATATTTTGTTACATTTTCAACCAAATACAATTCAATCCCACTGGGCACAGAAGTAAGTTCAACGTCTAATTTTGATTTACTGTTAGTTGGGTTGTAAAATAACGTGAATTCAACGTGAAATCAACTAAAGATATCACCATGTCATTCAGTGGCAACCCGCCATTCTGCCCCACCCTTTTTTGAGCCCCACCTGTTTAGCTAAAGAAAATGTTTTGCATGTTATTTTGCCATTAATATGTGTTACATATCAATTTGCAAACAATGTAAACTACATCTAAAATCATTGAGTTAATAAAGCCACATACATATTTTTTGCTTTCTTGAGTAAGGCAGCTCCAGAATGCAGGTGTTTCAGCCTAGCTCAGTGCTTTCTGTGGTGGTGGGGCAGCCAGCGGACAATACAGAGTGTAGGGGTTGATCGTGTTCTCTAGTTGCGCCTTGATTGGCTCAGTGTTCTGTCACTCATGGGGACACTACGTCACCGTCAAATCTACAGGTAGAGCTCGAAAATTGAAGCCCCTTGGGTGCTGCCATAGAGTTACATTAGAGGTGTCCATCCAAGAAGACTCAAGGTCATTGACCACAGATAAAATAACGTCAAATCACGTTATATCTACAGTAGCTTTGATTGGACTGATCATGTCAACATCATACTTTCACAATCTTAGCTAGCAAGCTAGCAGTCATCATCATGAATCAATTCGACAATCTACTGGCAAATCCTTTTCAACCCGTCATATAAAGAGAAATAATGAAGTTCTCCCATGAAGGACCACCGCACCAGCTTCCTGTTCAAGTGAGCACAGCACAACAAGGTGAGTCCAACAATGTCTTGTATGCTGCTGCATGAAAGATGTGATATGCCAGGGAGATATGTATACTGTAGCTAAGAAAGTAATACCAGGTGTATGCTGTGTAATAAGCTGTCATACTGAAACAGGAAAGGGCCTTCCCCAAACTGTTGCCACAAAGTTGGAAGCATAGAATGATCTAGAATCCCGTAGCATTAAGATTTCCCTTCAATGAAACTAAGGGGCCTAGCCTGAACCATGAAAACAGCTCTAGACCATTATTCCTCCGCCACCAAACTTTACAGTTGGCACTATGCATTGGATCAGGTAGCGTTCTCCTGGCATCCAACAACCCAGATGAATCCGTCGGACTGCCAGATAGTGAAGTGTGATTCATCACTCCAGAGAACGCGTTTCCACTACTACAGAGTCCAATGGCGGCGAGCTTTACACCAGTAGCTGTTGATAAAAGGCCTAATTAGCATCATTAATGATTTATGAGATAAAATATGGTTACATTTAATTTGCTCTGTTAAACCATTTTGAATTACTTTGATAGCAACAATGAATCTATTTTGTTTTTAAGTGGAGATCTCTCAACAGCACATTGGTAATAGTCAGTGACAAATATCAAAGACGGGCTTGGTTAAACCCCTGGATTGGAGACCAAAAAATAGCTGTAGATAGATAAATGATCCAGTAGAAGGTGTTGCCCAGCCTATTGTTTTTTTTCTGATAGTGGCTTTACAGTGCCTTCGGAAAGTATTCAGACTCGTTGATTTTTCCACATTTTGTTCAATTTCAGCCTTGTTCTAAAATGGATTAAATAAACTATTTTCATCGGCAACCTACACACAATACCCCATAATAACAAAGCTAAAACAGGTTCAAAGTTTTGCTAATTTATTGAAAATAAAAAACAGAAATACCTTATGGACATAAGGATTCAGACTATTTGCTATGAGACTTGAAATTGAGCTCAGGTGCATCCTGTTTCCATTGAACATCCTTGAGATGTTTCTACTACTTTATTGGAGTCCACCTGTGGTAGATTCATTTGATTGGACATGATTTGGAAAGGCACACAGCTGTCTATATAAGGTCTCACAGTTGACAGAGCATGTCAGAGCAAGTGTCATACCCAAGAAGACTGAGGCTGTAATCGCTGCCAAAAGTGCTTTAACAAAGTACTGAGTAAAGGGTCTGAATACTTATGTAAATGTGATATTTCAGTTTTTTTATTTTTAATAAATGAGCAGAAATGTCTAAAAACCTGTTTTTGCTTTGTCATTGTGGGGTTTTGTGTGTAGATTGATGAGGGAGGAATAAAACAATTTAATCCATTTTAGAATAAGGCTGTAACATAACAAAATGTGGGAAAAATCAAGGGGTCTGAATACTTTCCGAAGGCACTGTATATACAAATTTAATGTAACGTTTATCTAGGTTTAAATTTGGTTACCATGATGACATAATCCGGTGGTTGAAATTTCACCATCAAAACAACAGTTTTAATGACTTTCAAATCCATTGAATTTTCCACATAGATTCCACATCACAATATGATGACAAATTATGTTGAAGCAAACTATTTGTTCCCAGTGGGCTAGGCCTAGTTAACTAATACAAGGTCAAATGCTAATTAGGCCAACACAGTAATTTCATAGGTTACATGAGATTCATTAGAACAATTAGGCTAACAATTCAGTTCGGTAGTAATCAATCAATCAAATTGATTTACAAATCCCTTTTTAAATCAGCCGATGTCACAAAGTGCTATACAGTAACAGCCTAAAACCCCAAACAGCAAGCAATGCAGATGGCCTAGCCTAATGGACTGATTCTCGTGGACAGGCGAAATGACAAACTTTGAGAGGCAACTTTTTAATCAGAATTAAGATGTTTAAGCTATCTGTCTTACTGTGACTGCCGAGAACTTCAGAACAAAGTTGACTACAAATACAAACCTTTGTTTAACTAAACAAGTCAGTTAAGAATACATTCTTATTTACAATGACGGCCTACACCGGACAAACCCGGACGACGCTGAGCCAATTGTGCGCTGCCTTATGGGACTCCGAATCAACACTCCGGAGCTCATCAAAAGTTGCCTATTTTAAATTGTTACAAACAAGCGAAGTTGATTGGGCCTATACAGCCTATTTCAATCATATTGAAATTAATTGAATGGTCAATCAATTGAGTTCTATTTTGCGACTAGGCTACTGTCTGTCATTTTTGTCTCAAAAGTGTTTCATGATGTGTGACAACATGTGCACAATGAAGTGCCTAATCTGTGATCCAGTGCATTGTAATTGGGTAAGCATAATAACCCGCTTCAATAGCTATTTGCAGCCATAGGTAGTAACATTTCTCTAGTAGCTGATCCATCGTCAGTATTGTGGAATACTTCTAATGCTAAGGTAAGATCTGACCGAAGATATCTGGTTCGAGAGCAGCGCTGCTTTTCCTTTGATTCTATCAGTATCTACACATGGTCTGACGCACTTAGCGAACATTCTCTCCATGCGCTTGTTTGGGAAACACTTAAAACATTGGCTCCTAAATAACGATGCATCTGGTCTGATCATTCTAATGTTTAAGTTACATCACAACTGGGAAACTAGGCCCTGATCAAGACCACCTGTCTGGTGAGTAGCCTATTGTTTCGTTTACATTTTCTAAACCGAGGAGGTCCTCGAGCACTATGTCACTTGCCCTTTCTTTATTCAGGAAAGGAGTTGATTAAATCAGCATGACCACAGTGATTAGATGAAGGAAGATCCCCTCAACTACCCTATTGGCCTATTGATTGTGGTGTTTAAGTTGATCTGATGTCAATGGTTGAAAGTGAAATCTCAGGCCTACCTGGAGTTTTGGGGTAGTGAGGCTTGCAGACAGTCATGATTTGTGCTCTGGAAATGTGAAAGGTTGTGTAGTGGGGTCCAAATAGTGATGAACCCTAGCGGTAGGTGAGAGAGGATGACCCCCAGACCCCAATCACTGTAAGGACTGCCTAGACTGGACAAGACCAGACAGACCACACTAGAAGTTTCCCACACAACTCACCTTACCCAGTCTTCTCTAACTGTGTTCTGTGTGTGTGTGTGCCACCCACTAGTAGCCCTCATCCGTACACACTGATGTCTAATTTGGTTGGCAGTGGATATCTTATTCCTAGTGATCCCTATAGTGCCCATCTGATAGAACTTCCAAAACATCATTCAGGTAGGGGCTGCATCCAACTCATGTCTCAGGTGTTCATAGTTTTCAAGTATCCATGTTGTATTGGCCTATTTATTGCTTACTTGATTGATTGATTTTATTTGCCAGTACAAACTTTTTTTTTTAAACGTGTCAGCGGTATCACAAAAAAAGTCTGACTTATTTCCATTGTGATCCCTAGCTTGATAACTGAACACCTTTTGTGATGTCTGCAGTGTCATGTCTGCTTTCTCTCTTGATTCAATTATTGACGTCCATTTTGGTACTCAGCCAACATTTGTTGTTTGGTCTGTCTGTTCTCTATTTCACAAGCCAATGAACTAAGAGGGAAGGACCAATAGAGAGCAGCAGAGTACATGACATGGACAATTCTGTCACATAATTAAGGGGGAAATCATGGCAGAAGATACAATCAAATAAATCGAAATGATGATAAGGGAACTGTGAATTTAAAATGTGCTAGTAATTAATAATATTGTAATTACCAGTAACATTATTATGATACTTATTTTATTATTAATGCAGGAATCCACATTTTTGATTTGCTCAATGTCTGACCTATGGCTGCACAGTTCCACTGAGAGCCAGCTGGGGGAAGAGGAAGGCTGTGAAGGAGAGATGGGGAAGAGAAAGGGATCAGGAAGTCGGAATGTGGGTCCCTGTGTGTGATGTGATTGTTAACAGAAATGTGTCAGCCCAGGCCCAACCACCCTTGAGCCCAGGGCCCCGTGCTGCCTGCAGAACTCAGAGCCAGGCTGGAGGTGTGGGGGACTCTGCCTCTAAACACTGCAATGCCGTGCGGCCCCAGATAACTTATCATCCCTGTCTCCAGTGGAACAACCGTAAACCCTCGGGAGGAGGAAGAGGAGGGAGAGAGGGGCCATAGTGGAAGGCTGAGCATAGAGCCATCTTTGGCCATGTAGGGTCCACCCATTCTGGGGAGGGTTCGGTGGGTCACCCCCTTCCTTAGACAGGCCTGGAGCTGGAAGAACCCTGGTGGCAGGAGGACACTCTGTGATGGGGTCTAATCAGGAAGGAAGGCATAAGGCCCACAGACAAATGAGGCATCAATCAGGACACATCACTTTCCAGTCATTATGCAAGACTGAAACCGACTGGAGCGACAATATGGCCATGACACTATGTCTAACACATTATTTGGGGCGGCAGGTAGATTAGTGGTTAGAGCGTTGGGCCAGTAACCGAAAGTTTGCAAGATTGAATCCCCGAGCTGACAAGGTAAAAATCTGTCGTTCTGCCCCTGAACAAGGCAATTAACCCACTGTTCCTAGGCCGTCATTGTAAATAAGAATTTGTTCTTATGTAGCCAATCCCCTTCAGTATTTCATTCTGTCTAGACTTTCCATGTATCTATTTGTGCCTTTCAACACTGGGAAAGCAGATGACAGCCTCAACCTAACAGGATATGAGATTTTGGCCAACCCGTGATAATTGCATGGGTGGATGGGATTTGTAGTTCTGTATTTGGAGGGAACTTGCATTATCGTCATTTGTTATCAATTAAGGATTTGAGCCACGTTGGTTTTTGAATAATGCTTGGTGCTCTGATGAACAGCTTGGCAGGAGCAGCTGGATTTAATTCTTTATAATGCAGGGTTATAGTCTAAGGCTGGAGTAGTTGCTGACCTTTGCAGCTATAAAAACATATTTTTGGTATCTCGGATTTGTTTGGTTTTTGTAACTTTTGCATACCTAAATATACCTTATTACAATGTAATTTACATATGTAATTACACTGTAACAAGTATTGTAATTAATTGTAATAATTAATAGCTACACTGTTGTAACAACATGTATCTGGTGGTAATTGCAGTCTTTAATTACAGTGGTGTAACAACGAATGCTTGTTACCATGCTTGTTACAAATGTTCAAGATTTCCCGATTTTATAAGTGTTAGCCAATTGAAAACCAACCACCTCATTGACACAACTCTGCTATAAAGGGCTCTAAAGTCTGATGCCTTCGTCCAGCTGTTGAAATTCATGGGAGGTTTGTTTTATTGTTAAATCATTTAACAGTGTATTTGACCTGGAAAGCAACAGTAGCTAAGGAGGGCAGGGCTTGACAATGGGTGGATGACTTTATTAAGCATCAATCTCAAAGCATTTACAAATTAGTAAACAGTTATGGCTGAAATTGCGAGATAGTCATTCAGTACTTGCCAAATTAGGGGGCCTATTAAACTTGGTTAAATAATGGTTTATAAATGCACTTAAAATGGTCATAAGACAACCTCTTATATTGTCATGTAACCTTGCAGAGGTCTACTGGTTGAACAGCATTCTCACTTTTGGATGGGACGCACTGTTGCACTTATTTATTTATCCCATCACGTCAAGATCTGCCCATCTATGAAACTCGCTCAAAATAACGAAGACCTTGAACATGCCCACAATTTGTGTTAACACTGACTTGGTGACAGTAAAAGTCGCCCAGTAAAATGCTACTAGAGTAAAAGTCTAAAAGTATTTGATTATTTGAATATATTTAAGTCTCAAAAGTAAATGCAATTGCTAAAATATACTTAATTATCAAAAGTAAAAGTATAAATAACCTATATTAAGCAAACCAGACGGCATGGAGTAAAAAGTATATTATTTTCTTCAGGCATGTAGCGGAGTAAAAGTAAAAGTTGTCAAAAATATAAATGGTAAACTAAAATACAGATACCCCAAAAGCCTACTTATTTATTTTTTCCTAAGTACTTTGCACCACTGCATCTACAGTACAGAATAGACTCTCCATGCCTTGACAGCTAACATTAGCCACCTAGCTACTTAAAGCTGGCAAATAGCTACCTAGCTGGGTTCGATGGTCTTATCTTCTCTGATCCTTGTTCTCAGGGTATCCGTACGGTACCCAAGGGTATTACGTTAGCTAATTCTGTCATCAAACCTAGTACACTAGGTTTCAAAAGAGTACACTATCATTCAAAAGTTTGGGGTCATTTAGAAAAGTCCTTGTCTTTGAAAGAAAAGCACATTTTTTGTCCTTTAAAATAACATAAAATTGATCAGAAATACACTGTAGACATTGTTAATGTTGTAAATGACTATTGCAGCTGGAAAAGGCTGACTTTAATGGAATATATACATAGGTGTACAGATGCCCATTATCAGCAACCATCACTCCAATGGCAACCATCACTCCAATGGCACGTCTTGTTAGCTAATCCAAATTTATAATTTTAAAAGGCTAATGGATTGTGAGGAGGAAGGGGAAGACCACCCTCCTCTGTGAATTTAGAAAACCCTTTTTCAATTATGTTAGCACAGCTGAAAACTGTTGTTCTGATTAAAGAAGCTATAAAACTGTCCTTCTTTAGAGTAGTTGAGTAGCTGGAGCATCAGCATTTGTGGGTTCGATTACAGGCTCAAAATGGCTAGAAACAAAGTACTGTCTTCTGAAACTTGTCAGTCTATTCTTGTTCTGAGAAATGAAGGCTATTCCATGTGAGAAATTGCCAAGAAACTGAGGATCTGGTACAACGCTGTGTACTACTCCCTTCACAGAACAGCGCAAACTGCCTCTAACCAGAATAGAAAGAGGAGTGAGAGGCCCCGGTGCAAAACTGAACGAGAGGATAAGTACATTAGAGAGTCTAGTTTGAGAAACAGACGCCTCACAAGTCCTCACCTGGCAGCTTCATTAAATAGTACCCGAAAAACCCCAGTCTCAATGTCAACAGTGAAGAGGCGACTCCGGGATGCTGGCCTTCTAGGCAGAGTTCCTCTGTCCAGTGTCTGTGTTATTTTGCCCATCTTAATCTTTTCTTTGTATTGGCCAGTCTGAGATATGTCTTTTTCTTTGCAACTCTGCCTAGAAAGCCAGCATCCTGGAGTCGCCTCTTCACTGTTGACGTTGAGATTGGTGTTCTGCGCATTCACAAGTAGGTAATTAAAGCCTATTGAGCCTCCAACCTTGCTAATCTTGGACACCCAGTGCATCTGTCCACGAGAGATTACAACCTTGTGACAGTTGTTACTGATTTGGAGGCAGCTGAGAAGAAACAAAACCCTAAATTGGTGAATTTTTGTGGAAACTTTCCCATTTGTAACAAGCACGCTAACAAGCCACCAATTACCACCAGTTAGTTACATGTTGTTATTACAGTGTAACTATGAGGTATTACAATTAACTACAATACTAGTTACAGTGTAATTACACATGTAACAACCTTTTTTTGTTCTGACTGTGCTATACATGATTATCTGAGGTTTGGAGCGCATAAGATTACAGTAATAATGTTGTTAATACATGCACATTGAAATGCAATCTGTTGCTATGCAGTACCGGTACCTCAAAGTGCTTTCTGATCTACCACATTTTACACTTGACCTGTTTCCTTTCTTGACAGTTTTACAGTTATTTTATTGATTCAATTTCACTTTAACTATGTCCACCAGTAGATGACCCCATTCCTTTACTATAATGACCAATCCCATAACCAGTGCGTTTAGAAATCATCAATGCACTAGAAAGAACATTTAAAAGGGAATTGGTACAACATTTGTTAATACAACATTCAGAACATACCTAGACATATTGCTTTGATTAAGTTGCGTTTTCAGCTCCCCGTGGTCTCTTCTGCAGGCAATAACATGGTAAATATACCTGTGTTAAACTGTAAAGGGGTTGCTGTGAATTTGACTGCAACTTACAGGCAGCCCGTGCTAAGTAAGTTACTGTATTTCGTATTGCACTACTGTAATCTAAACACAGAATTAAAGCAAGTACTTTGTCATGATGGCACACAGTAAAATAGCAGAGAATGGACAATAATATACAGTACAAAAATGTATGAATTAATGGATGAGCAAATGACATTAGTAGAGGGGAGATGGGGTTATTTCACAGTATTTTACCGTAATGTGATTGGTGCGAGCTGCTTGGCTGCTCGGTAATGTGTTTACACATTGCAGCATATAAGTTAATATTTGGTGTTTTTTATCACTTGCACATCTAGAGGCCTTAAAAAAAGGCTTCCAAACTGTCAGTGACTACAGGGCAAAACAGACCAAAACGACGTGGCAAAATCCAATTTTGCCTTACGACTCACCCTGAATTTATTTCCGCTGCTATATCGATCACTATGTACAGTACCCAGAAAGACTCACTATGTACAATCCCTTCACTATGTATAGTCCCTTCATAGCCCTTGACTTATTCCACATTCTGTTGTGTTACAGACTGAATTCAAATGATTTAAAAAAAAATGTATCTTATCCATCTACACACAATACCCCATAATGACAACCTGAAGAATTGTTGAAATGTCGGCAAATCTCTTGAAAATGAAACACAGAAATATCTCATTTACGTAAGTATTCACACCCCTGAGTCACTACATGTTAGAATCACATTTGGCAGCGATTACAGCTATGAGTCTTTCTGGGTAAGTCTCTAAGAGCTTTGAAAATTTTTATTGTACAATATTTGCCCATTACTCTTTTCAAAATGATTCAAGCTCTGTCAAACTGGTTGTTGATCCTAGCTAAACAACCATTTTCAGGTCTTGCCATAGATTTTCAAGCAGATTTAAGTCAAAACTGTAACTCGGGCATGCAAGGATCTTTCGCTGTCTTCTTGGTAAGCAACTCCAGTGTAGATTTGTTCTTGTGTTTTAAGTTAATGTCCTGCTGAAAGGTTAGTTAATCTCCCAGTGTGTCATGCCCTGACCTTAGAGATCCTTATTTATTCTCTATTTTTGGTTAGGTCAGGGTGTGACTCAGTGGGAGAATCTATGTTTTCTTTGTTGTTTTTGCCTAGTGTGGTTCCCAATCAGAGGCAGCTGTCTATCGTTGTCTCTGATTAGGGATCATATATAAGTTGTGATTTTCCGTTTGGGTTTTGTGGGGAGTTATTTTCTGTTTAGCTGTTTTGTTGCCTGACAGAACTGTGCGCTTTCATTTTTTCTACTTTGTTATTTTTTTTGCGGTGTTCAGTTTATTAAAAATCATGGACGCCTACCACGCTGCACCTTGGTACGGTCATTCTACCACTAACGACGGACGTAACAGAACTCCCCACCACAAAAAGACCAAGCAGCATCGTCAGGAGGAATGGACGTGGGAGGACACACTGAATGGTAAAGGATCCTGGACGTGGGAGGAGATTCTGTCTGGGAGGGATCGCCTCCCATGGGAGCAGACAGAGGCAGCAAGGAGGGAGCAACTATACAAGGGGTCACAGCTAGCATGGAAGCCCAAGAGGCAGCTCCAAAAACTTTTTGGGGGGAGCACACGGGGAGATTGGCGGAGTCAGGGTTTAGACCTGAGCCAACTCCTCATGCTTACTGTGGGGAGCGTGTGACCGGTCAGGCACCGTGTTATGCAGTGATGCGCAACATGTCTCCAGTGTGCAGTCACAGCCCGGTGCGCTATATTCCAGCTCCCCGCATTGGCCGGGCTACAGTGGGCATCCAGCCAGGACGGATGGTGCCGGCTCAGCCCTTCTGGCCTCCAGTGCGTCTCTTCGGCCCAGGATATCCTGCGCCGGCTCTGCACACTGTGTCTCCGGTGCGTCTGCACAGCCCAGTGCGTCCTGTGCTAGCGCCCCGCATTTGCCGGGCGAAAATAACCATCCAGCCAGGACGGGTTGTGCCAGCTCTATGCTTGAGACCTCCAGTGCTCCTCCACGGCCTAGTGTATCCGGTGCCTGCTCCACGCACCAGGCTTCCAGTGCATCTCCCCAGTCCGGTGAGACGTGTTCCGGTTCCACGTACCAGGCCTCCAGTAAGTCTCCTCAGTCCGGTGAGACCTGTTCTGACTCTACGTACGAAGACTCCAGTGATGATCCATGGCCCGAAGCCTCCAGTGATGATCCATGGCCCGAAGCCTCCAGTGATGATCCATGGCCCGAAGCCTCCAGTGATGATCCATGGCCCGAAGCCTCCAGTGATGATCCATGGCACGAAGCCTCCAGTGATGATCCATGGCACGAAGCCTCCAGTGATGATCCATGGCACAGAGCCTCCAGCGACAGTCCCCAGTCCGGAGCCTGCAGCGACGGTCCCCAGTCCGGAGCCTGCAGCGACGGTCCGCAGTCCCGAGCCTCGAGCGGCGATCCCCAGTCCCGAGCCCCCAGCGGCAGTCTGCAGTCCAGACCCTCCAGCGATGATCTACGGTCCGGAGGTCCCGGCGACGATCCCTGCACCGGAGGCGCCACCGAAGTGGGGGGAGCCTAAAGTGGGGCATGGTCTGCTTCCCGCACCGGAGCCCCCACCGAGTAGATGCCCACCTGGACCCTCCCCTATAGGTTCAGGTTTGCGGCCGGAGTCCGCACCTTTGGGGGGGGTACTGTCACGCCCTGACCTTAGAGATCCTTATTTATTCTCTATGATTGGTTAGGTCAGGGTGTGACTCGGTGGGAGAATCTATGTTTTCTATTTCTTTGTTGTTTGTGCCTAGTGTGGTTCCCAATCAGAGGCAGCTGTCTATCGTTGTCTCTGATTAGGGATCATATATAAGTTGTGATTTTCCGTTTGGGTTTTGTGGGGAGTTATTTTCTGTTTAGCTGTTTTGTTGCCTGACAGAACTGTGCGCTTTCGTTTTTTCTACTTTGTTATTTTGTTGCGGTGTTCAGTTTATTAAAAATCATGAACGGTTACCACGCTGCACCTTGGTCTCATTCCGACAACAGCCGTAACACAGTGTCTGATGGAAAGCAGACTGTACCAGGTTTTCCTCTAGGATTTCGCCTGAGCTTAGCTCCATTCCTTTTATTTTGTATCCCAAAAACTCCCCAGTCCTTAACGATTACAAGCATACCATCAACATGAACTACAGTGTAGCCTTCGAGGAACTAAACTGGACTTTATGCAAACTGGAAACCAAATATCCTGAGGCCGCATTTATTGTAGGAGGGTATTTTAACAAAGCAAATTTGAGGATAATGCGACTGAAGATCTATCAACACATTGACTGTAGTACTCGTTTATAGAAAACACTCATTTAGGGATCACTGCTACTCGCCTTTTCGAGCTGCCTACAAGACCCTCCCCCGCCCTCCCTTCGGCAAATCAGAGCATTACTCCATTTTGCTCCTCCCTTCCTTTTAATCCCTGTAAGCAGAAACTCAAACAGGAAGTACCCATGCAAAGGTCTATTCAAAGCTGGTCTGACCAATCGGTATCCATGCTTCGAGATTGTTTTAATCACGTGGACTGGGATATGTTCCGGGTAGCCTCTGAGAATAACGTTGACACTTACACAGACACAGTGACTGAGTTCATCAGGAGGTGTAGAGGATGTTGTTCCAGAGGTGATTATTAAAACCTACCCAAACCAGAAATAGATGGCAGAATAGATAGATGGCAGAATTCGGGCAAAACTGAATGCACGAACCACCGCATTTAACCCTGGCAAGGTGACTGGAATATGGTTGAATATCAATAGTGTCGTTATTCCCCCCCGTAAAACAATCAAAAAGGCAAAACATCAGTACAGACACAGAGTGGAGTCGCAATTCAACGGCTCAGACACGAGACGTCTGTGGCAGGGTCTACAGAGAATCATGGATTACAAAGGGAAAACCAGCCATGTCGCGGACACCGAAGTCTTGCTCACAGACAAGCTAAACGCCTTCTTCACCCGCTTTGAGGATAACACAGTGCCACCGACGCAGACCGCTCCCAAGGACTGTGGGCTCTCCGTGGCTGACGTGAGTAAGTCATTTCAGCGTGTTAACCCTCGGAAGGCTGCCGGCCCAGACGGCATACCTAGCCGCTTCCTCAGAGCATGCGCAGACCAGCTGGCTGGAGTGTTTACAGACATATTCAATCTCTCCCTATCCTGTCTGCTGTCCCCACTTGTTTCAAGATGTCCACCATTGTTCCTGTACCCAAGAAAGCAAAGATAACTGTAGCACTCACTTCTGTCATCATGACATGCTTTGAGAGGCTAGTTAAGGATCATATCACCTCTACCTTACCTGACACCCTAAACCCACTTCAATTTGCTTACCACCGCAATAGATCCACAGATGATGCACTCACCATTGCACTGCACACTGCCCTATCCCATCTGAACAAGAGGAATACCTACGTCAAAATGCTGTTCATTGACTATAGTTCAGCCTTCAACACCATAGTACCCTCCAAACTCATCATTAAGCTCAGGGCCCTGGTTCTGAACCCCACCCTGTGCAACTGGGTCCTGGACTTCCTGACAGGCCGCCCCCAGGTGGTGAAGGTAGGAAACAACCCCTCCACCTCGCTGATCCTCGACACAGGAGCCCCACAAGGGTGCTGGCTCAGCCCCCTCCTGTACTCCCTGTTCACCCATGACTGCATGGCCACGCACGCATCCAAATCAATGACAAAGTTTGCAGACGACACAACAGTAGTAGGACTGATTATCAACAATGACGAGACAGCCTACAGAGAGGAGGTGAGGGCCCTGGCAGAGTGGGAACAGGAAAATAACCTCTCTCTCAATGTCAACAAAATGATGGAGCTGATCATGGACTTCAGGAAACAGCAGAGGGAGCATCGACCGTACCGCAGTGGAGAAAGTGGAAAGCTTAAAGTTCCTCGGCATACACATCACTGACAATCTGAAATGGTCCACCCACACAGACAGTGTGGTGTAGAAGATACAATAGCACCTCTTCAACTTCAGGAGGCTGAAGAAATTTGGCTTGGCCCCTAAGATGCTCAAAAACCTTTACAGATGCACAATTGAGAGCATCCTGACCAGCTGTATCACCGCCTGTTATGGCAACTGCACCAACCAGCAACCACAGGGCTCTCCAGAGGGTGGTACGGTCTGCCCAACGCATCACCGGGGGCACAATGCCTTCCGTCCAGGACACCTACAGCACCCAATGTCAACGGAAGGCCAAAAAGATAGTCAATGACATCCACAACCCGAGTCATGGCCTGTTCACCCCGCTATCATCCAGAAGACGAGGTCAGTACAGGTGCATCATCTGTGTACTGTACTGGACCGAGAGATTGAAAAACAGCTTCTATCTCAAGGTTTGGTGATGGGTGGTTGATGTCCTTGATTCCGTGAAACAGAGTATGTTACACTCCCTGATGTCTCTCTGGAAGGAGAACCTCGCCTTGAGCTCGTCTACTTTATTGTCCGGAGACTGAACATTATCAGGTAATATACTCGGAAGCAGTGAATGGTATGCACCCCAAATAACTCTTCTCCACTGACGGCATCTTGGAGCAGTCTCTGGGATAAGTAGAATTGCCTTGGGGGGTACAAACAAAGGGTCCAATTCAGGAAAGTCTTATTTTTGGTTGAAATGCTGGTGAGTTACAACCGCTCTAATATTCAAAAGTTATTTCCGGCTGTATCTAATAGTGCAAAGGACCTTCTGAGCTAATAATGTGAGAATTAACAAAACAAGAAAATACTGCAACGTTGTTTAGGAGCCATGAACAGGGTGACCATGTCTATCGGCGCCATCTTATTGGCCACTAGTGGGTGCATGGTAAGGTGCTTTCTGCTTCATTAACATATTTTGAGTCATGCCTCATTTTTTGCATCCGTTAGTGAGAATGCTGAACCAATTTAACTGTTATGTGGTAGCAGTGCCCCATTCATGTAAAATGCATAGGGGACAGATTTAGTGCTGATCGTATTGGTCTTTCACAGTCAAGCCAACCCTGTACTGTGCAAGTAAGCTAATAGTAGGCCTACTATTGAAACAGATAAATTAATCTGTCAACTGAGTCAGAAATTCATAGGTTTTTGCTCTCAAAGTCACACTTTGTTAATAGAAAATCCAATGTTGTAGTTTTTCTAAGTCCATAACAATGCTTAAACAAATCAGGAGACCACTTTTGAGGTCTGAGGTTTTAGTGTACTTACCCTTTAATTCAAGTGCACAGGCACCTAGCACTGTTGTTTGGTTAGTGATGTTTCTGTAGCATATGAGATGGAGTTTGCAAAACAAATGGCCACTGGATTGATGCAAGTAGTCATGATATCATTCTGCTAGGTAGGCAAAAGGCTGCTTTATAGAGAGTTAACATTTAATTGTTGAAGGCTTTTGGGAAAGCCTTTCCATCTACCAGAAGACGGTTAGGCCTATCATTAGCATCACCATATTTTTTTCCTGTTCCTTAATTGTTTGACACCTGGACGTTTTACTTCATATTATGAGGCATGTCTTACCTTGCTTCAAAGTAGCCCATAGCCAAAATCCCACCATAGAAACATGGAAGCAATTATTTTATAAAGACTCATATGCGTTCTCCTGTTCTATTGGTTTTCATTCAACTTTCTTTCATTGTCTAGCAGCCAAAGGCATTATCCTAGTCACATTAGCAACCCATGATGGTTGCAGCATCTTTAGATCTTCCCCTTTCTAAACATCTAACTGATATCGGCTATGAAAAGCCAACTGACATTTACTCCTGAGGTGCTGACTTGTTGCACCCTCGACAACTACTGTGATTATTATTATTTGACCATGCTGGTCATTTATGAACATTTAAACATCTTGGCCATGCTCTGTTATAATCTCCATCCGGCACAGCCAGAAGAGGACTGGCCACCCCTCATAGCCTGGTTCCTCTCTAGGTTTCTTCCTAGGATGGGCCTTTCTAGGGAGTTTTTCCTAGCCACCGTGCTTCTACACCTGCATTGCTTGCTGTTTGGGGTTTCAGGCTGGGTTTCTGTACAGCACTTTGATATATCAGCTTATGGAAGAAGGGCTATATAAATACATTTGATTTCATTTGATATTTCCATCTCTGTCCATGAAACTGCTGGCATGTGCACGGTGTGCATTTTAGAAAGGTGTTTTCCTGCGAATTGCATTTTTGAACATCTGTGTGTAGGTTTACCATGTGCACATTGCTGCGCCTAGAAAGTAAAGAAAAATTGTTTATCAACATTTTAAACTAAATATTTTGATCTGGTCCATCAGCCTTATTAATTGATACAGCATATACCTCCACTAAACTACTTTGACACACATTTCAAGGATTAAAAAGTGAGAATACACAATGCCTGCAATACACCACTGGCTCCGATGTTATGATACTGATGATTTGTCCGCCATGGTTAGTTTATTTGCATTTCTACTATTGTGACTAGATGGAGTAAGCCTTCAGCTCCATAAATTGGTTGTGTCGGGGACAACAGTTGTTGACAACTGTAGCATTGTAGCTAAGCCTCAATAATTTTCCTAACTTTAACTTCATTCTCCTAACCTGTTGTGTTAATTCACCCAACCTGCCACGTTAATTATCCCAACCTTCCAAGTTAATGATCCTAACCTGCTATGTAAACAAACCATCTGTGGCAACAAATCATCAGTAACACCACATCCCTAATTTTGAAGTCACTCAAAATACTTCTAGGATGGCAGTTTCAGACAGGGCCTTCAGAAAGTATTCACCCCACTTGATTATTTTTCTTCCCCCCTATCCACATCGACGGGACAGTAGTGGAGAAGGTGGACATTTTTAAGTTCCTCGGCACACACATCACGGACAAACTGAAATGGTCTACCCACACAGACAGTGTGGTGAAGAAGGCCCAAACAGCGCCTCCTTAACCTCAGGAGGCTGAAGACATTTGGCTTGGCACCTAAGACAAATTTTTACAGACTCACCACTGAGGAAGATGCAAGGGCCCATTGAAACAAACGTGTCAAGATTCTTGTTTAGCTACAGGATTACTCCTCAAGCAACAACTGGGTTGTCACCTGCAGAAATGTTGATGTCAAGGAGGTTAAGGTCAACCTTGGATCTCATCAGACCAGAGCTGAAAATGAAAATACAACAAAAGCAAAGGGAATCAAACATGTAACCATGACAACCAAGCCAAACTTAGAAGTTTCTCACCTGGAGATGATGTCTATACAAGAAACTATGGGTTTGGTCCTAAATGGGTTCCAGCTACCATTGAGGATTGCTCAGGACCAGTATCTCATACTGTGTTCATTAGAAGTGGACCAAGACTAAGGAGACACGTGGATCAGATCCGAGTTAGAATTCCAGTTCCATCTGGATCAATGGTTAAACAAGCAGGACAGGACATTGGAACGTTCCCCAGAGTTGCAGTTGGACAAACCACCTGAGACCAACAATGCTCAACTTTTTGAAACCACCCATCTGGGATGACCTCCTCCTGTGAAGTCTCCACAAAAGGACTTTGTTTCACCATCAAGGGATGAAGAGCTGGTGGCACCAGCTACACCACCTCTGAGACGCTCTATTAGAGAGAGACGTTCGCCAGGCTTTTTCAGATCCTAAAGGAGAGCACGTTTGAAATCATGTAAATATGAAAATAGCATCGCTCAGAAAGGAAATAAGTTGGGTTATTAGCTTTAAGGGGGGGGCATGTAGTAACCTGGTATATTTATGTTTACCAATAGATGGCAGTATTGACTCAAGATGGGGGTTTGCTTTTCGCTATCCGTAGCCATTTCCTATATCTGCCTATATAAACGTGATTTAAGAAAGCTTCAGGTAGCTTAAGCCAGGTGCATTAGAGAATGTTATTCTAAGTTACAATTAAATAATAAACCGTACTTACATGTCATGAGTCCTCAATCTAAGAAACCTCTAAGGATACTACAATGAGGAAGGACAATTATGTAGATATATTGAAGCAACATCTCAAGACATCAGTCAGGAAGTTAAAGCTTGGTCGCAAATGGGTCTTCCAAATGGACAATGACCCCAAGCATACTTCCAAAGTTGTGGCAAAATGGCTTAAGGACAACAAAGTCATGGTATTGGATTGGTCATCACAAAGCCCTGACCTCAATCCTATGGAAAATATGTGGGCAGAACTGAAAAAGCGTGTGCGAGTAAGGAGGCCTACAAGCCTGACTCAGGTACAACAGCTCTGTCAGGAGGAATTGGCCAAAATTCACCCAACTTATTGTGGGAAGCTTGTGGAAGGCTACCTGAAACGTTTGACCCAAGTTAAACGATTTAAAGGCAATGCTACACAATACTAATTGAGTGTATGTAAACTTCTGACACCCTGGCAATGCGATGAAAGAAGTAAAAGCTGAAATAAATCATTCTCTCTACTAATATTCTGACATTTCACATTCTTACAATAAAGTGGTGATCCAGGGCCTCCCGGGTGGTGCTGTGGTCAAGGGCGCTGTACTGCAGTGCCAGCTGCGCCACCAGAGACCCTGGGTTCGTGCCCAGGCTCTGTCACAACTGGCCGTGACCGGGAGGTCCGTGGGGCGACCCACAATTGGCCCAGGGTCGTCCGGTTTAGGGAGGGCTTGGCCGGAAGGGATATCCTTGTCTCATCACACACCAGCGACTCCTGTGGCGGGCCGGGTACAGTGCACGCCAACCAAGATGCGGCTGGCTTCCGGCTGGCTTCCGGGTTGGATGCGCGCTGTGTTAAGAAGCAGTGCGGCTTGGTTGGGTTGTGTATCAGAGGACGCATGACTTTCAACCTTCATCTCTCCCGAGCCCGTACAGGAGTTGCAGTGATGAGACAAGATAGTAACTACTAAAAACAATTGGATACCATGAAAAAGGAGTAAATTAAACAAATAAAATATATTTTTAAAAATTTAAGTGGTGATCCTAACAAACCTAAAACAGGGAATTTTTACTTGGATTAAATGTTAGGAATTATGAAAAACTGAGTTCAAATGTATTTCACTTACCTATGTTTACCTATATACAGTATATATAAGTAAATATAATAAACTGAGGAAGTGACAGATATAGGGGAGGCAATCAATAAGGTAATAGAGTTCAGGTGAGTCCCATGAAGCGCTGATGTGCGCAACGATGGTGACAAGTGTTCGTAATGATGGGCCACCTGGTGCCAGAGAGGGGGAGCGGGCGTGACAGTACCGCGCCACCCGGACTACCCGGCTAAGGCATGGGAGCTGGCGTGGAAGCCCGACGAGCCGGCTGAGGCATGATGTGGGATGGGAGCCTGATAAGCCAGCTGAGGCGTGGGAGCCCGACAAGATGGCTGGGTTGCGAGCCTGCCGAGGCAACCAAGGCAAGAAACTCTCTTGAGGCACCCCCATCAACCCCAACAAGAACAACAACAAAAATCCCTGATGCTTCCAATAATGGTGTCTGTATTCTATGAGGACAGACGCTGGGAGACGAGAAGCAAGTACAGGGAGTGAATATTTAATAAATAATGAACAAGAAACAAAACAAGGACAGTGTCTGGACAAGTGGAACAAAACTACATTAATACAGACAAAGGGATTAAACTGAGGAAGTGAGAGATATAGTGGAGGCAATCAATAAGGTAAAAGAGTCCCGGTGGGTCTGATGAAGCGCTGATGCGCGTAACGATGGTGACAGGTGTGCGTAAATATGTTGCCGCCTGGCGCCCTCGAGCCCAGAGAAAGGGAGCGGGAGCAGGCGTGACAAACACTGGCTAGGCATCATTTTGCAATCCAGCATAATGTGATTTACAGTTTGGGTTGCAAAACTCCGGTAAATTTCCCAGGATTTGCAGAAATCCTGTTTGGAAGAATTTGGAAAGTTTGTGGAATTATTCAACCCTACTTGCAGGCCTGATGTGGCCTGTAAACTATGAGTTTCAAACCACTTGAAGGCCTTATGATATACACTATATCTACAAAAGTATGTTGACATCCCTTCAAATTAGTGGATTCGGCTATTTCAGTCAGCTCCGTTGCTGATAGGTGTGTAAAATCAAGCACACAGCCATGCAATCTCCATAGACATTGGCAGTAGAATGGCCTTACTGAAGAGCTCAATGACTTTCAATGTGTCACCGGCATAGGATGCCACCTTTCCAACAAGTATGCTTGTCAAATTTCTGCACTGCTAGAGATGCAGGGCAGTGTAAGTGCTGTTATTGTGAAGTGGAAACGTCTAGGAGCAACAACGGCTCAGCAGTGAAGTGGTAGGCCACACAAGCTCACAGAATGGGCCCGCTGAGCACTGAAGCACATAGTCTGTCCTCGGTTGCAACACTCCCTAACGAGTTCCAAACTGCTTCTGGAAGCAACGTCAGCACAATAACTGTTCTTCAGGAACTTAATGAAATGGGTTTCCAAGGCCGAGCAGCCACACACAAGCCTAAGTTCACCATGCACAATGCCAAGCGTCTGCTGGAGTGGTGTAAAGCTCACCACCATTGGACTCTAAAGCAGTGGCAACGCGTTCTTTGGAGTGATGACTCTCGCTTCACCATCTGGCAGTCCGACAGACGAATATGGGTTTGGTGGATGCCCTGAGAATGCTACCTGCCCAAATGCATAGTGCCAACTGTAAAGTTTGGTGGGGGAATAATGGTCTGGGGCTATTTTTCATGGTTCAGGCTAGGCCACTTAGTTCTAGTGAAGGGAACGCTACATCATACAATTACATTCTAGACGATTCTGTGCTTCCAACTTTGTGGCAACAGTTTGGGGAAGGACCTTTCCTGTTTCAGCATGACAATGCCCCCCTCCCCCCTGCACAAAGTGAGGTAAATACAGAAATGGTTTGTCGAGATCGGTGTGGAAGAACTTGACTGGCCTGCACAGAGCCCTAAACTCAACCCCATTGAACACCTTTGGAATAAATTGGAACTCCTAATGCGAGCCAGGCCTAATCACCCAACATCAGTGCCCGACCTCACTAATGCTCTTGTGGCTGAATGGAAGCAAGACCCTGCAGTAATGTTACAGCATCCAATGGAAAGCCTTCCCAGAAGGTTGTAGGCTATTATAGTAGCAAAGGGGGACCAACTCCATATAAATACTCATGATTTTGGAATGAGATGTTCAAGGAGCAGGTGTCCACATACTTTTGGTCATGTAGTGTATAGTTTGTTTCAATTGTGTTGATAATATTTGCCTAGCAACTCACTTGGTGAAGGTCTCAGTACTGAAAATGAACGAATTGAACAACCAAATCTCTGTCACTAACAAATGCAGTCATGGGTGGTAACTGCGCAATTCAATTGAAAAGGCAAGGCACACTGGGAAATTATTGGAGGTGTGGCTTATTGGGGGAGTTAAACGTAAGTATACCTTACACAAAAAAAACTGCAGTTGTATTACTCATATGAATGTAATACTGCTCACTTCAACTATTTAAGTTTCTTAACTTTTTTTTAGATAATCGTTTTCCTCAAAATGTTTAAGAATCTTTCCGGTTTTAAAGTGCACAGCTTGTTGGCAAAAGCCTATGGGGAAATGAATGGAGTTTTTGGATAAACGCTGATAATAAGGTCTGGTAAACAGGCTTAGGAGATCGTATATCTTACGTTTTGTTCTATGAAATAATCTTCATAAACTAATTTAGCTTTTTGTGAATTTTGAAGCATCTATGCAATAAAAAAAAGCACATAAAGGCTTCATGATTCATAAAGGTCAGGTTAACTGACTGATATTATCTCATAGAACAAAAGGTATAAGATCTCCCAAACCTGTGTTAACCTCAGACCTTGTTGTTGGCGTTAATCCAAAACCCGATTCTATCCGAACTAACCAGAGGTAACCAATTTCCGGTTTGTAAGACTACAAGCTGGCGAGCTCTATACTGAACGTCCTTGAAAAAATGTGATGTATAGGCTAATGTTAATATTGAAATGTTTTCCGATCAGTTTTATGAGTAATTACATGTTATATAAAAGTTGTAGGACTATGGCAATATCTATGAACATATAACCACAATTATTGGGCAAAAGAAAGTGCAAATTAGGGGCAGTGCCTTTATTCACTAATGAATACAAATATGTTTTCTCGTCGCAGAAGTATTGTAAAAGCGCGATTGAAATTGAAAGGCAATGTTTCCATGTATGCTGCATGTGTCAACTCAATCGGAAATTACCTTTGCATTTTAACGCAATCTTTCGCGATTACTTCCGCGATAAGAATTTAATCCAGCCCTAAATCTTTGAGATTGTGTTATGCGCAAAGCGTTTGATGGCCTATAGCCTCTGATTGACTTTGTCCTACCCACACTTCTGTGCCTTAATTCCCAGTATCCCTATGTGATCTGTCCTTTTTCGCCTGGTCCTGTGTCGCTTGATTTTATACTTCACTATTGATTGATGCACTTGGTTTTATGTACTGCACTACATTTTATGTTAGCCTACTTTTCATGTAAGATGTCCTTGAGTGTCTTGAAAGGCGTCTGACAAATACAATTTAGTAGTATTGTTATAATAATTCACGTATCGTACTTTGCCATTTCCATGAATTCATTTGTCAGTTTTGTTCACGTGCACCCTTGGATTGCAAAGGGATTTTAAATGTAAATTTGTAAAAACACAGACTTCGATGAATACACCGGAATTACAGTGTATTTAAACAAATTCTAAAATATAGCCATATACAAATTCATCATGATAAAATTATCCTAGTGTAGGCGACTGTATTAAAACATAATTCCGAAATGAGGATTTATGCTCATGGCGCAGCGGTCTAAAGCACTGCAGCTCAGTGCAAGAGGCGTCACGACAGTCCCTGGTTCGAATCCAGGCTGTATCACCTCCGGCCGTCATTGGAAGTCCCATAGGGCTACGTACAATTGGTCCGGGTCTGGCCGGGATATGCAGTCACCATAAATAAGAATGTGATCTTGACGGACTTTCCTAGTTAAATTAAGGTCAAAATAAAGAGTGCTCTCTCCTAATCCCTTAAATATTTGTCTATTAAAGAATCCTTAGTTGCTGTATCAATGTGTGGGCTTATAAATGAACGATATATAACCATTGACTGTTGAAGAATATAACTTCAAAATAAAAGCGTCATGAACGTAGTTGAACTGTCGTACCCCATCAGCGCCATACGCTTGTTATATTTCAACATTTGTAAATGTAAACAAATACTTTCTAGCCTCAAAACATGGTTAAAACTCGAATGTTTATATCATGGATGGTCAGTCCTCACGCTTTGAATTTGAGAATTGTTCAATTTCTCCAGGCCCATCCCTCAGATTTTTTTGCGAAACACAGGCAGTGTTATTGTTTCAATTAAGGATTCCAGCTTTAACATCAATTTGAAAGATAAGCTCCAGTGCCATGCGGCTCAATTCCTTGTTATAATACCTCGATGCTGGTACATGTAATTACTTAGTAGGACTAACTATAATACGTTTTTACAGTGTACCTGTATTACAATTCATAATTATCGATTGTAGGCTATCTACACAAGGCCTAGCTGAGTTACATAACAACATTATTGTTACAAACGTAGTTAGGCTTTAGAGGAGCCTAACTATAAAGGCAACCTAATAAAGGTTTGACGCTTTATCCTTGGTTTTGATCTACTCGACCTGTTTGCGTTTCTGGACTTGGCGGTGTAATGGTGAGACATTTTCACGCTAACGTTAGTGTTGTTTATGCGTTAGGCTATGGATATGGAACAATCAAGAGAAATGTACATGTTGTTTAAATGTCTATATCATTAATTGCAATAAAATATGAAGTTAATTAATAACAGTTTGACTTTCTATAGTTCACGTCCAAAAGTAATTTTGAAACGATTTACAGAAGCAGTCCCTTTACACAGCTAAATTGATTGGTGTTTTGTTGTTGTTTTTCGTTTTTACTTCATTACATAGCAGGAATCAAAATGTAGGCAAGTCTATGTTGAAAGTAAATTGGTTTAAGTATTAGGCTATAATCTCTGATAATTTGATATTTTCCCAATTGACAATAATTTTCCATTAACATTCAACGATAACTTTTGGTCTGTAAAACGATTTCAGTCTTCATATTGATAATGGAGCCTCATACCTATTTGGAAAAATGAAGAGTTGAGTCCCGTTACGCAAATGTTTACCTGTTGTTGACGATGATGATGATGATGATGATGATACCGATGATTATGATGAGGAAGACTATGGTTATTCTAGTAGATTATGATTCCACCAGTTGCGTCAGATGTCCTCCGAAGAAGTGAACGTTTTGTTTGATATTTTGGAGTGAAAAAACAACATCATGAACATGCTTGTGTATTCGGCACCAAACTGGAATGACCCAATTTGTTTTAGGATTAGCCCCATATCACCACCATGCTAAACAATGCATTATGAGAGTTTACATAGTAGGCCTATCCATTTCAGTGACCAGTCCGGGTGTAATGTTGACACAATCCAGTGAGCTGCATCACCCTTAAAAAGTCATGTAGCCATATACACAATTCAAAAGCTACGTCTCATTTAGGGAGTTGGTAATAATGATTATTTGTTTTGTCACATGCACTTAAGAACTAAGAACTTAAATGGGAATATTGTCTTTGACAACAATAAAAAAGTCCACCGCTTTGTGTGATATGCTATTTGCGCTTCTAGTATTAGGAAAGTCTCTCTTTAACCCTAAATGTTATTTTTCCTAAATGCATTACTCCCGCTGTTACCTGCGTTATGTCCATATTTATTTTACAGAATAATGCATTGAGCAGACTATCCTAACGTTATATATCCTCAGGTATGCTAATTTATGTATTATGTATGTTTCATTCAACGCTCGAGTCTCACTTCCCCGAAGGTCTTCCATATTTAGAGTATTATTTGTTTGTGGAAGACTAAAATAGTTGATTAGTAGTAGCAATTAGACCTATACAACGATTTACCCAAATGTAGCCTTTGACAATTTCTTTCTCTTTCGACGCATACAATCCTTAGCTGTTTTGCTAGGTCAGCCTATCTCACTCACTCAGATTTGCTTTATTTTCCTCCTCAAAATTATCGAAAGAGGAATGCTTTGGTGCGTAAGAGTTCAGTGCATATATTGAGGAGCTCTTGTGTGGCCCCCGGTGGCCAAGAATTTGGCAATACTTTATCATGAGTTTGCTGGATTAGCATTTTATCATTGCAAAGAACCGGTTCCCATGATCTTCAGTGTGAGCCTACGGGTTATTATTTGCTATTCAGCGCAGTCCAGTTTGTCATGCTGGTGTATGTGGTATATCTATCTATAGGCTAACATTTCACACATTGAGGAGCAAGAATTCATAGACGCACCAGGCACAAACGTCAGACAAGATAAACCGATATTTTGATACCAAATTTGGCACGGACTTGTCTCCCCCTAGGCCTAAAGCTGATGAGTTCATTTAGTCTAAATTTCGTTTATTTATTTATAAACGTTGTCTTTTTGGAGGTAGGTCTACTTTCTTCTTTGGTGATGTGTAATATTTTGACACGTGAATAGAAATGCTGTTTGTGATGATGAGTCATAGCGGTCAGTCGTCACATATGTGGTGTGGGGCAGGGTGGGCTACAGGGGTTATGGTAGGGGTTATGGTAATTGGCATAAGAACAACTGCCATTTTAGAAGTCTAAATATTGACATCGTGCCACTGAATTAACATAGACCAACAGCCTATGGGGTCATACCACACCGTGTGAGGTGTCTTTAGTACCAGCTCTGTATAGTTTCTGTCACACGGTTCTTCCCGTTCGACGTGTTACACCTCACTGAATTAAATCATATAGGAAATGGCCTGAAAGCCAAATGTGGTTTTATCAGAGGTAAGGCGCCTGCGTACTGGAATAATAGCCTCGAGTGAAACAAACCTAATGTCGTGTGCACGGTGGAGGATTCCCACCATCACGAAGCCGTAAAACAGAAATGTCTGCGTTGTCCACATAAGAAGAACGTCTGTTTAATACTAGAATTGAGGATTATTCAGTCATTTTGTGCTCCCTATATACAGTAGACTGCCAGAGACTTCAACGACCAAGCTCAGTATGTCAACCTCCCTGCGCGCAATGGAGAATCTTCCATGTGGTGTGATTTTGAATTCACGCGTAAATACAGATATGTACATATCTGGCCTTCAATTTACATTGCAGGCCTATCGTCATGGAAATGATGGCCTATACAATTGTGTTATCTTGTAATGGTTATTCACTCATTTTAAAGTTATGCGGCCGTGGCCCACACTTAATGCTCCAAATAATGTTGACGAGGCGAGATGAAGGGTCAGACGCAGCTCATTCACACATTGCATGGATATTTTCTGTAGGCTACAATTTACTTATTGTTGCCTACACTGCACATGCAGTCCTATTTTCTTATATGCTTTTGTTGACCATTGTTCTCAGATCTGCCCATATAATTATATTCAAATGTTTATTTGTTCAGTTCTCTGATGCACGACCCATATAGCCTAGGCTAAATTTGTAAGTATACATTTTTATGTATTTAAATAGGATGAATGTATTCTAACACATGCCTTTATCGGTGTTTGTCTCTTAATTAATCGTGACGAGTTATTTCTGTAAACAAAATCACAATTGCAAACGTTACTGAGTTTGCGCAATGGGAAAATATCTCCAGCAGATTTAGCAGTAAATGAGAGGTTTTAGAGGGGGTTGAGGGACGTGGGAGGGTGGACCTGAAGAAGACTATACTTGAGGCTGACCATTCTTGTTCAGGCACTGGATAGGCAGAGAGGACAACCCAAACTAGCTCGTCACAGACTCAGCGCTTCCGCTTCGTAACGCTTACTACTGTGGATCGTTGGTGTGTGAAGGGAGGGAGATAGAGGAGGGAGGAAAGAAGCTTGGTGACGGACTTGCTCCTCTGGAACACTGCTATATTGCTATGTGCTATCACCAGGGAAGGCTTCCCGAACATCTCGACTATAAGATGTACAATAAAGTAACACCGCGCGCGTTATTTTAGCCATCTTTGCAAGACTCTTGAATGGTCTTGGTCGCTAGGGCGCAGTCAATCTGAAGATAGAGACAATCCATGGAGATACTGGATAGCCTTTTCTGGCTACACATTGGGAATATACATTGAATTGGGTGGAAACTCTTAGCAAACATTTTTTAAGTGACTACCTCGGCTGTGCCATAGCTTCACAAGATTGAAAGTGACGTTTCTGGTTACAAGGTAAATCAGTTTTTACTGTACGGAGTAGGCTACCCGGTGTCATCGTGGTTAGTGGTTCATTATGGTAATTGTTATCGCAGGTCATGTCAGTTTAGGCCCTCGTATTGGGGAAAACATCACGTCTGTTTTTGCAAGGAGCTGGGGACGCGTTTAGATACAGAAGCCGTATATTAGACCATTTTGGCTATACGTCGTGCTCTCTGTTTATACAAATACATATCTTACTATTTGTAGTGGTGGTAGTTGTTACCATCACCATCTAGCATCCAAGGAATACATAGCCTATAGGTTTTGTCCCGAATTTAAGGTTTTTGTAATAATTTGTCTAGATTCCCTACAATAAACATCACGCCGGCAGGTAGCCTAGTGCTTAGTGTTGGGCCAGTAACCGAAAGGTTGCTGGATCGAATCCCCGAGCTGACAAGGTAAAAGTCTGTCCTTCTGCCCCTGAGCAAGGCAGTTAACCCACTGTTCCCCAGTAGGCCGTCATTGTAAATAAAAGTTTGTTCTTAACTGACTTCCCTGGTATTAAAAAATAGTCTACTAGCAAAGCCAGCATTATCGAGTTTAGACACGTTATGAGTGGTGTCCTTGCTAAGCATGTATCACCATTGCTATGTGTGTTATTTCTAGTAGCCAACATGCTTATTTCTTATTGTAAAAATTTCTGCTACAATTATTGCTGTCTTATTTTCTTCGTTATTATATCAATTATAATGACAGCCATAGACGTATAGCAGTTGCGAATCATTACGACACGCTCAGTCTTTCTTCAATGAAAGAGTCGCAAACTGAAATGTATTAAAAGTATGAAGACTGCGTGTGTTGAGTATGTCATTGGTATTTTATTTTGACCTACAAGTCGTTTCAGTCGAACTGGAATTTCAATTGACTAATGTCACATCAAAAATGTTTTGGGAAAAAAGTTATGCGCATAGGTCTATTCAGGACTGAGAATGTGACGTTTAAATGTGCTTTTGTTTCGATCTGACAGTTGAGGCCTTGGTCTCCGGAGCTCCAGACATGGCGGACCAGGATGAAACCGTTGGGCTCCAAAATTCGACAAGCGGTTCAGAGTCAAAGGAATTACACTCCGAGAGTAAAGCAGATAAACCAAATGGAACTTCGGGCAAATCTCCATCCTCCCAGACGACATATATTCAACAGGTCAGCGTTACTAACTATTTTGAACCTATGCACTTCATGTCGACAGCCTCAAGTCACTGCCTAGAGGTTGCTCTGGACCTATATGCCTATCTATAGTATTACTTCAGAGTTGCCACATGTGAATAGTAGGTTAATATGATATTAATATCTATAGGTTTTAGTTAAACTATAATGGAATGTATACTACAGTACAACATTGTCCGGGTATGAATTACATGACATAGAGAAGTATATATTAGTTGTATAATGATTGGGCTAATTAAGCTTGCAGAATGTGATATTGATATTCGTTTGACTTGTCTAATTGTGAAGGGAATGGAGGGGATAAAAGTGTACCTGCACGAGAGGGAACTGTGGGAGAAGTTTCACGAGGTGGGGACGGAGATGATTATCACCAAAGCAGGAAGGTAAGAGGGCCACGCCTGCATAAACGGGCATTATGGGCTATGCAGATATATTTTAGGATTTAAATATTGTTGCCATGGTCAATATACATACATACACCAATATATTACTGAAATTAGTTATGTCATGTGTGTATGCTTTAATTATATTAATTATCCATGTATGCCATATGCTTAGGCATACATGTGAGGTTATGTTTGAATAATTATTTGTTGACAAAAATTGTCAACATTTAGTGGTACTAATTTAGACAGCTCTGTGTCTGAAAAAGTGAATCCGTCCATGTTATGTCTGATGTATAAGCACAGAGGTGAGAGGTTTTACTTTTCAATAATGTGATAGTGAAATGAATGCTGTGTTCGTTTCTGGAAGGAGGCCTGCTTTGACTTTTCTCAATAGGCCAAGAGAGAGCGCCATAAATGCATCTATATAGGCAGAGTCATTTTAAGACAGACCCTTGGCTAGATACAAGTCGAATAAACAACACGTGACATATATTACGCGTTATATCACCTCCATTCTTGTAATCCTCTCTCACATTCTCCATCCATTTTATTTTTGAGGTGTATTTTTCCAAGTTGAATACGTGATATTCTTTTCATTCTACCCTAGTTGTTCGTCACGTTTGCCATATTGAAAACATTGTCGAATGACTTTTCAAGACAAAAAGCAGGGGGGCGGAGTGTAAATCCGTTTAGCAAATCCGTCTAACTGGCCTGTTTAGAAACTCTCAAGGAATACGGTTGAGATATTCTTGTACCTGTGAACTTCAATATGCATGATGGTCGGTGGTCTCTGCTCATGTTAACAAATCGTCTTGTGGTTTTTAGGTATTTATTATTAATTTCAGTGATGTCTCAATAGCCTTCTTAGGTGCATTGGGTTAATGTTTTTTCTCATGGCTGCATAAAGCCGTCTTTATATTATGTCCATTCATTCCCCCTTTTTGGCTTAAGACTTTATTAGCCATCCCTCCTCAGCCCTTACTCCTTACTCTAGTTAAATAAAGGATTAGTAAAACAAATCGCCACTTCAGCGTACGACTTATTTTCTTTAGCAATTTCTATACCATTGCTGACGTTTTACTTGTGGAAATTGGTACATCTGAAAATATATGTGCACACGTCACACATGCATCTGGTTTTAGTGGGGCATTTGATGCAAAATAAGCTTCCTTAAACCGAGAAACAATAGGCCCATTCCTTCGTTTTCTTTTGTTGCATGCGTAAAAGTATGCAGTCGCTTCCAAACGAACAAAATATATATTTGGCTACTTTAGTGTCATTTGTTTTCTTTTGTTTTATTGATTGATGTTCTAAGCTTCATTTGGTTGTGTGTCTGACGTTGATATTCATTTTGAACCAGTGGGGTTTACACCCACCCCTAAAGACGTGGAGTGTAGGTCATTCGAAGATTTGTTTAAGCTTGCAAAATGTGGAACAAGTTGTGGGCTTCTATGCAAGGCCTGTGTCAAGGTTGTAGAAGTTCATTGATTTTTAACAGTATGATTTCGGAACTGTAATCAATTTATATGACAGGCAGGACATCATGTAGAGTTGAACAATATCGACTATTCCATAAATGTGTCAATAATCCTACATTCCCTTAAAGCAAATGGCCACTTCAATCAATGATAGCAGTCATACTTTATTCATGGGAAACATTTGCACTTGCATTGTGTAACTATTTCATCGTGCTTCATTTGCAGAAGAATGTTTCCCAGCTTCAAAGTGAAGGTCACTGGATTGAACCCTAAAACAAAATACATACTCCTGATGGATGTCGTGCCTGCGGACGACCATCGCTACAAGTTCGCCGACAATAAATGGTATGTAGGACTTGTTCAAAACAAGTGCCTCTTGGATCGTTCCAGGCTATTTCCAAAGCCGTATCACAACGACCTGTATGCAACATGATCACGTGAACACGTTATGATACGTATTTTCAGCTCCAGGATGTTTCACGACCCTATAATGAGGCGTTTTCTGTTTGCGAGTTTTAATAGCAGTTCAGTAGCATATGGACCTATGCCCTCAGGCTACTACTATTGCATACATCGATATATGGAAACTGTAGTCAATGTGCAATAAATTATCCCAGTAGGCCTATAAGAATGTATCCAGTTTATGTCAATAAATTGCCTAATACTTCACGCTATGGAATGAGATTCATAATCAGTCTTGGGACTAAAAACATTTTTTATAGAATTTGTAAGGTTAATGCCTCAAATTCTTTTCCCATGCATTTCGTAGGCCTAGTAGGCAAACTATTCCTTATGTCTCAAATGTATAAACATGTTGCTTGCTGTAGGCTGTACAGCTTAGTGTAGTTTAAAATACAATTTTACCAAATCCGAAGAAGAAGAAATGGCTTTCGGGTGGAGTAATGCAATTGAGTTGGGGGATCCTTGGAAAGTGCTGCGGAGTTGTGCTGACTACCGAATGGAGGCTTAGGCTATTTTTGTGTTTTATGCGAATTTAATATAGCGTTGATGTTTCGTATGGTGAGGGTGTAGCTCTCTTCTGACACCTCTGAGGCGTTCTCTTTGCCGTCCGTGAAACGTAGCTTAAACACAATTTGTCATGTCCATCTGGTCAACGATGCCTTTTTGGGGTCAGTGGATTTCTATTGAGTGTTTTTAAAGAGTATAATCACATGCAAATAACGCTGATGATGACCTGTTCAGCGCATGTTGTGGAACTAATCCGCTCTTTGTCAACTAAGAAAATAATGTTCGCCCGTGCCAAATTGCAGGTTATTTGCTGTTGGTCAACGTATAGCACGCCATACGACACAAGACTATAGGCTTAATGTGGGATATTATATAAAAACATGTGTTCAGTTTGCATTTATTGTCACACAATAGCCTTTTTCACAAAAATGTGCCATTCGTATTACTTTGGGGTGAGAGTAGGCTAAACACAAATAGGCTATACGTGGACAGTATTAAACTACAAACTAAAGGCATTTGTCGAACCTTCAATTTCACGAACTATTGGCCTATAATGGGATAACCTTGGTAAAATCTCCAGTTTTGGAACAATCCCTAGGCCTGCTACCAAATAGCTTAAGTTAATTTATTTCGAAGAAGCTTTGGCGACAAATTAGGCTAAACCTGTATTTCTGATTGAAAGTGAATTGTAAACAGCTGAAACTGACGAACAACCACCTGGATCCTTTTGGACATGTATGTTTACGGCTCTTCATATTTTAGCAGTGGGGAAGTAGGGAAAGTATTTTTTAAATGCTGACTTTGGTGGTGTGATTCAGGTCTGTGACCGGGAAGGCCGAACCTGCCATGCCCGGGAGGCTCTACGTTCATCCGGACTCTCCTGCTACTGGGGCGCATTGGATGAGGCAGCTAGTCTCTTTCCAGAAGCTGAAACTGACGAACAACCACCTGGATCCTTTTGGACATGTATGTTTACGGCTCTTCATATTTTATGGGTTGGTCTGTAAAGCGCATAATGATTTTCGTAAAGGAATACTGTGGCTTATAATTATCAACACAACATCTGCATGCATTAGTAAAGATTAGAAGTCAGATGGCATCCGTTTCTTTCCTTTTAACGACGCTCTCATTATGAACTCCCAAGACCCTAGATTTTGTGATCCATGTCTGAAACAATATAGCAAACACAAATATCACTTACATAATCGATTTTCTTCGATGTTAAAAATTGTGCTCTGGGCTAGAGATGTGGTTCATGTGGGTCCAGGTTTGGGTGACATTGTGTCCAAATTAGACATCTAAACGGAGAATACAGGATAGGACTGATTACGATACAATAGTTATATCCTTTATAGGACATACAAACTGCCCTATGCAATTATTAATCTTTTGTTAATTGACAATCACAAGAACAATATTGGTTGTTAAAGAAATTGAAACAAGGAAGTGGATTATGCACAAAATAGGCAATAAGAAAAAAGTGAGAACTACAACAATTCTAGAAAGTTAAGTGATAAACTTACTCTATCCATCTCTTGAATTATGACATGAAGGAAAGTGTCAATATTGGTCACCTGCTTGTTGCTTCTACATGTATGAAGCTGATTAGAATTGCAATTGGTTGAGCCTATTCTTTCTGCTATAAGCAAATATCAAACTGGATGCAAACCATAACACTAAAGGTCAGCACATAATCATATGGTCACAGATTTAACAGCAATTTGCCATCATTGATGATAGACGTAGTAGGGAGTATGTTGATTGGAAACCATTTTGCATTGTTTGCATGTGTAAAAGTATTGGCTCACTGCAAATCTACAGCACAATGCGTGTGATTTTGAAGTCAGCAATAGGACAGCTTGTACTCTCTTTAACCATTGACCAAAGAACCTACAGCACACACAGCCCTATCTATCTTCTGCCCGATCACATGACTCCTTTGGCAGTGTGTGAGAATTTATAGTGATTGTTGCCTTGCCAAATCCCAGCTGGTAGAATGAAATTGGAGCTCAGTTCAGTTGGATTGTGAGCAGTGTTGTAAATTTCGGGCCAGAATGCATTTTTAATTGGTTGCAGTGGTTCCTGGCATGCCCTCTTTCGTGCTCAGAAAGTTCCATAGGATTCATAAATTAAATACTGGTGCTAGGCCAAAAATCGATTCTATCAGCTTGTTTGTCCAGCTGGTTGAAATAACTTTGAGACAATTTATAATTACTAGCATCATACATGGAGTTGAAACATGTCAGTGAGGTAGGTTGTAGACCGTTAGGAGGAAACAGTACAATTCTTTACAATTGTTTGGTAGTTAGGCAGAACAGAGCAGGACCTCCCCTCAGCCAGAGAGCATGCTGGGATAAACCAGTGGCTCCTGTAGGTTTCAGAAGGTTGAAATGAATGTTTTTATGACTGTGTATATTTGTAATTGAATGTGAATGTGAGTTTATTGAAGGGATTTCTGATATTTGGTTTGATTTTTACAGTTAATTTTGCTATTGTTAAAGTTTACAGTACATCTTATTAACTATATATATATATGAGATTATACCATCTATATGATTGAGAGTCAATATATATATGATGTTTGTTGACTCTCAATCATATAGATGGTATAATCTCAGTTATTTGGGTTAGGTTGCTAATTGAGGTGTTAGTTTCTATCTGATACCAATAGTATGCATATTAACATATGATTACCCATTTTCAGTTTATGGCCTACGTTTTATCACAAGCCTCAGCTAGGGCTTTGATCTCCATCTCAACTTGCGAAACATTTCTCAATGTTATTCATCTTCTCCCCCAATTTGCTGGTGCACTCGTCCAGTCCTCCCCACACATGTTTTAGCCAGGAGGGTGGAGTGTGGATATCCCACTGTTTATGTTCCAATGGCAGTGTGAGATGAGCAATAGATGATGGTGTACAAAGCCTGTTAATCCAAAGGCTTCAGAAAGCCCTCTGATGTGGAGGAACTTGAAAGCAGAGGGCAGCCGCTGGGGACCCAGGCTGATCCCTCACTATCATTAAATACTATCATACAGAGTCGGGGGGTGGAGATGCAGAGAGCCAGGGCAACTGGGCAGGGAGACAAGGCGTGTGCTGGAGGCCTAGTGGGTGGTCTGCTATGCTCTGTGGTCACCCGTTCACAGACTGACAGACACGAAGGGAACCCCAACCCTGTCTGTGGTTCATGTTGTTGTCTGTAGAAAATGAACACAAGACACTTGGTGTAGGTCACATGGCACATAGATGTCTTCAGGAGTTAGAAAACAAGGTTGCAGCCATCTACATGTGTTAAATCAAAGCATCCCCATGGTTTGTATCATAGTAAATCTGTAAGACAGATAACTTTTACATTTGCGGTGATATAGGCTGTTGTTCATAAATTATTTACAAGTCCCTAACCAACTTCCTCTGAAGGCTTTGTGGTGGGATTGGTGAATGTGAGCATACATTCTGTTTTCTCCCACAGCTTTTATCTAATTCAATGTTTTAAAATACTTCAAAAATACTTCAGTTTTGACCCATTGTATTTTTAATGGGTAACATCAATGTGAGTCAATGCATTTCCAGTGTTGGCTGTTAGTACATTCACCCCTTTTAGTTTTGCATTGTACACTAACCTACTATCAAAGTGCTTTTGGAAAATTCACAGTGGATAACTATTTACTCTCTATTCTGAGGGTGAACTGTTCAATCAGCTGTGAGAATCCACCGAGTTCATGTCTTTGTAATTCCCCAGCAGTCTAGGAGGTCAGGGCATCCTCTCCCTTTTCTCTGCAGCATGGCAATTGAAAGGAAAGTACTAAAACAACCCTACAGATAAGACATAGGTGGAATGCCCAGAGGCAGGGGTGCAGGGGGTTCCTGAGGGGGCAATGGAGAAAAAAAACCTGTTTTGTTATCTGCAAATGTAAGTGGATTTAATGAAATTAAAAATCATTAGATTGTTCATGGCTGATGCCCATGACTCCACAGTATGTCAGACCAATTAGACTAAAGCCTGCGGATGAGATGGCCTCATGAGAAGAGTTCAGGGCTCAAGTTCAACTGGGTGGACCGCGTCTTAACGTCGCCAATGGTAGTAGTCATCACTTAGCGTTACTAGACCGGAGGAGTCAGGGCAAATGCAGGGAAAGAGAAGATGTTCACGTGTTACAATGGGAACTCATCTTTTCTGACAAATGTGCATTTTCATGGGATGTAAAGAGCATTGTAATGTACTACTGAATGTATTACTGTCATGCCCTTCAGTGATGTGTTTGTAGAGTTACATATAAGCTATGCTCACATTTCGATTTTGACTGTACTTTAAATTATATGGTCAGATAAATGTACATATACTTGGGCTCCCGATTGGCACAGCGGTCTCTAAGGCACAGCGGTCTCTAAGGCACAGCGGTCTCTAAGGCACAGCGGTCTCTAAGCGGTCTCTAAGGCACAGCGGTCTCTAAGGCACAGCGGTCTCTAAGGCACAGCGGTCTCTAAGGCACAGCGGTCTCTAAGTGCAAGAGGTGTTGCTGCAGTAGCTGGTTCATATCCAGACTGCATCACATCCGGCTGTGATTGGGAGTCCCATAGGGCGGCACACAATTGCCAGGGTAGGCCGTCATTGTAAATAAGAATGTGTTCTTAACTGACTTGCCTAGTTAAATAAAGGTAAAGTGAATTGCTATATGAGTATTCTTGGTTTTAATAAATATTTTGTGTGTTTTATATACACTGAACAAAAATATAAATGCAACATGTAAAGTGTTGGTCTCACGTTTCATGAGCTGGAATAAAAGATCCCAGAAATGTTCCATATTCATAAAAAGCTTATTTCTCTCATTCTGTGTACAAATGTGTTAATATCCCTATTAATGAGCATTTCTCTTTTGCCAAAATAATCCATCCACCTGATAGTTGTGGCATATCAAGAAGCTGCTTAAACAGCATGATCATTAAACAGGTGCACCTTGTGCTGGGGACAATAAAAGTCCACTCTAAAATGTGTGTGCAATTGGCATTCTGACTGCAGAAATGTCCACCAGAGCTTTTACCAGATAATTTTATGTTAATTTCTCTACCATAAGCCGCCACCAATGTCGTTTTAGAGAATTTGGCAGTACATCCAAACAGCCATTAAACCGCATACCATGTGTATGGCATCGTGTGGGCGAGCAGTTTGCTGATATCAACGTTGTGAACCGGGTGCCCCGTGGTGGTGGGGTTATTGTATGGGCAGGCATAAGCTATGGACAATGAACACAATTGTATTTTATCGATGTCAATTTGAATGCACAGAGATAACGTGATCAGATCCTGAGGCCCATTGTTGTGCCATTTCATCCGCCACCATCACCTCATGTTTCAGTATGATAATGCACATCCCCATATCGCAAGGATCTGTACACAATTCCTGTAAACTGAAAATGTCCCAATTCTTCCAAGGTCTGCATCCTCACCAGACATGTCAATCCAGAGCATCCCAAACAGGCTCAATGGGTGACGTGTACATCAGCGTGCTCCAGTTCACACCAAATATCCATCAACTTCGCACAGCTGTTGAAGAGGAGTGGGACAACATTCCACAGGCCACAATCAATAGCCTGATCAACTCTGAGGAGATGTGTCACGCTGCATAAGGCAGATGGTGGTCACACCAGATACAGTACTGTCTAGTTTTCTGATCTACACACCTACCTTGTTTTTTAAGGTATCTGTGACCAACAGATGCATATCTGTATTCCCAGTCATGTGAAATCCATAGATTACTGCCTAATGAATGTATTTCAATTGGCTAATTTCCTTATATGAACTGTAACTCAGTCATTGAGTTTATATTTTTGTTCAGTATATTTATATGTTTTATTCAAAGCACTAGCAATAGTATTTTGAGTTTATCTGAATTTTCTGAATGGGTTTCGAACTATGTTTCCTATTCTTGGTGCTGGGGACCCAAATGGCTACACATTTGCCCCGGCACTACACACCGGATTGATTCCACTAATCAAAGGTTTGTTGATGAGTTGATTTGTAGAATCAGTTGTGTAGTACTAGGGCAAACTCAACAACAACAAAAAACACTGGTTTAGATTTATCTGAATGTGATTTTGATAATATCAGACTTTGTGTTTTGGTGAGTTTATGCGTCAGGGTGTCCTATTTGTCAGGAGAAAACAGAAATTGTCAAAATACAAATAGGCATACATTTCTCTCTTCAGATTATCCTGAACTCCATGCATAAATACCAACCCAGGATTCACATCGTGAAAGCGGATGAAAATAACGGCTTTGGCTCCAAGAACACGGCGTTTTGTACCCACGTCTTCCCAGAGACTGCCTTCATTGCGGTTACGTCCTACCAGAACCACAAGGTAAGTCTTCGATTTTGGACATATTTAAGTAATTGTATTGTACGTGTGTGAATAGCCTAGATTGTTGTGAATTTGTCTGTATCATAGATTAGTAATGAATTAATTAGAGTTTATAACTAATACTAACTTTTTGACTTATAAGCATAGAGAAAAAAACGCCTTTTTGCATCGCCTTGTCAATTGAAAGTGACACGTCACAACACTTAGGAAAAGAATTCATGGAATAATCGAAAACAGTTAATTAGCATCAGAAAGTTGCTCTTGCTGTAGCCTTTATTGCTGCTAAAGACCTGACGGTAAAACGTATAGCCGACGAATGAGCTCATTATCAAAGCTTGAACAATAAAACGGATAGGGTGTATCATTTCGCAAGAAATTGAGTCCGATGTAATTATATGAGCAGTGGCAGAACATAAGACTCACGTCTGATAATCACCGATATCATATTCAGTCATTCGCAGATGTGAGTAAGCTGTCCTATGGGCCGGGGAAACCGAATGTCCAAAATATTGGATAAGGCACGAGAGACTTTTGGTAATTTCAGTAACTGGTCCTGTTTCATTAAACTTTAAACTAAACGATACGAATTACAGATACTCATACATTTTGAAAGTTGTATTTTATTCATATCTTTATTTAACTAGGCAAGTACCTTGTGAGCTCGGGGATTCGAACTTGCAACCTTTCGGTTACTAGTCCAACGCTCTAACTACTAGGCTACCCTGCCGTTCCGTATTAGAGGCCTGTGAGTGTATTTTCTTTATTATGTTTGCGCTTTATTGATAGGCTATTGTATATTACTAGAGAAAATGTAGTAGCCTATATCCTGTAAGAAATAAAGCAACCGCTTGTTTTATTGTCACCAATGTGCCCCATAGGATACTGAAGCTGCAGTAAATGTCGAAATAGTCCATATTGTGATTATTTTAATCATAAACAATTAATTAATGTATGCATTTATTTTTGTTTCTTATTGAAATGTGATAATTCACAGGCACATGGACTATTACGCATGGACTCGAGCTTGCAAGTATTATAATTTTAGTTATACTTAAATAAGTTAATTCTAGATTAAAACATGAGTATATTTTCTTTCATGTACACTACCATACCTAGGCATACATATATTCATTGTGATATTTTTCTATGTGAACTTGAAAACATTTACATCCACTTGTTGAATGAACTTTATTTTGATTGCGATTTGAAGCGTTTAGAGAAGACATAGAAATAATATTAATGAATTCGTTTTTCTCAAGTTCTGACGACTCATAATCTTAGGAGTGCTGTCCTATCGTTTCTGCGTCTGTTTAACATCCGTTTTTAACTATGTCGGAGTCAGATTTTAGTGTGGAACAGAGGGAATATGCAAGGGGGCGAGGACCCTTAATGTGTCCTGAGCCAATCCGAATTCCCAAAGACTCTGAGAAACAGGAAATTCAAATGACTGAAACTCTGGAGAAACCATTCATTATATTCAGAGAGTTTATTGAGGGTACTTGAGAATGCAACATGGGCTAATTATTATTACCAGAGCCTGCCAGACTTCCAGATAGATGTCTGATTACCGTAACTTTTTCATCGAATACATAATCCAAGAAGGTTACATCTGCCAATTAAACTAGAGAAAGTAATCATGCCATGCATTTTGGGGAAAGGGCACTAAACGCGCATGAGCAGACGCAGCCATCTGCCGTCAAAACGGTCAAACTTGACCATACTATAGGCTTGAATTGAACAAATATAGCAATTTCCTTCTTAGTAAGCTATTTTGAAAACAACTCGCGTTTTCACATCTTCTGTTCTCAAATCAATAGGCAAATAGGCTACAGAAAAGCTTTGGTCCTAGGCATGTTGAATCTGAACGTATAATTGTACCAGCTAATTGACTACCTCTAACGAATTATAATTGCATTATAGTAAATACCATAGCCAAATATCACATGCAATGCATGATATAAACAAATGCAGTATCCTACTGTATCATGAATGAATGTTTGTCATGGTTGCTATCTGTGGTAAAGACAAGTATATCAAACGAGTTGGTAACAACTTGCTTTGTATTTAACGGGGTGTATAGGCCTATAAATGTTTCCAGAATTGTTAGGAAACTCTGTTACCTCAGGCTTGTCTAATTCTTTCATACTATCAGTGTTAATTCAGGGCGCTTTCTTTGATACAACCAACAGCACACTATTCAATATTTATAATATACGTTTTGAAATAGTCTTACATTTGTATAGTCTGGTAGGAATTCGTCCAAGTGATAAGTGATGCAACCTGATTGATGAAAAGTTTCTATTTCTGAGCGTCAAAGTTTCATTGGTGAATTAGGTTTCGTTTCATTAACATTTGCATTTACTATGCTATCCATGCCCGCCTAATGTAATATTTCACCTAAATTATCCTGCATATTAGGCTTGCAATTAAATAGGCATGGTAGGCCTATGCGATTACTTCGGCGTTTGGATATGCTATTTTGTTGAGGGTGTGTTACAAGTTATTTTTGCAAAAATGTTGTACCACCAACAGTTATTTACAAAATTAGTGCAGTTTTAAATAGATAACTAACATTGAGAATCATTATGTTGTTGGAAAACGATTATTCTTTTTTTTTTAAAGATTGAATTCCCTTAACTTCTTTATTGTCCACACTTTATTTTCTACATTTGCTTCTCAATGAAAATCTACATGGTGCCAAAACGCACCATACATTAACGAGAAGCTAAAAACGTGTTTTTTCTCTCAACAAGAGATGTACAAGGTTTCGTAGAAAGTGAGAGCTAGTGCGTGGACAAAAATCCATTCTTGTTGTGAGGCGGTAAGCACTCGACCCGCCAACTAATTAGGGCCTACCTGCCAGAAACAGCGCGCCATTGCGAGAGGGTGATCCCTGCATTCTGTTTAACCTCGGAGTCGTTACTACACTTAGAAAAAAAGGTGCAATCTAGAACCTAAAATGGTTCTTCGGCTGTCCCCTTATGACAACCGTTCGTAGAAACCTTTTGGGTTCCAGGTAGAACCCTTTCCACAGGGGGTTATACATGGAACACGGAAGTGTTCTACTTGGAAACCTTAAAGGGCTTTCCTATGGGGACAGTCCATGGAAAATTACATTTTTGGCGTCAACTTTACAGCTGTAGCCTGATCCACTCTAATATTTATAGAGTTGTGTGGTCCAGCTATACTTTTATGATAGAAAGTGTTCATATTTAGAATGAATGAATGTTGTTTTTCGGGATAAGATTGTGTGCTTACACTGAGCACATGGTCAATTCATCTAAATGGTAATACCAAAACAGGAGCACATCAACCAAGTAGTATAGTAGGCCTATCATCCAAGTACTTTAAATAGCAGTGTTGAGGAGTAGTGAACTACATGTAATTTAACTACATTTTGTGTTAACTGGTGGTGGTTTAACTAAATTCAAATCTAGGTAGCGTTTTCAGTAGTTAATTACTTCTTTGCCATGAACTACAGGCTAGTTTGTTTTATCAAAAATAAAATATGGGTGAAGTAGGCAATACTTTGCATTCTTTTTTGCCATCAGACCTGTCTAATTATCACTTGAAACATTGTTTTGTGTTTAAAAGGGTAAATGACACATTTTGTGAACATATGACACCAATGTGACTGGTTCTTGCAATTGGTTTTATATGCCATTTCAGATTTTTTTCACCATGTAGTTTGGATGTAGTGAACTACTTTTTCAAAGTAACTTTAGTTAAGTTAACTGTATTTTCTAGAGGGTAGCTTTAGTGTAGTTTAACTTCTTCCAATGTGAAGTAATTGGTAGCTTGGTAAATTAGATTTCCAGAGTAGCTTCCCCAATACTGTTAAATAGCAGACTTCAAACCACAGGTTTTGTGAGGTTTCTCCCCAGGTGCTTATTTGACAGGTTCAGTTTGTCACGAGACTGACCACAGCGCATGTGGACCTATGGAAAGTGTCTCATCCCAAAAGCATCATGAGGCTGATGTTCCACATGGGAGGGTAAACACGCTAGTTTTAAGTGAACATATCCTGCTATAGGCCTCAAAGGACACAACAAGTCCTCACATAATATAGAGGAAAGGAAACACAAGTATAGCATTGTGATATTAAGTTATCTTCTTACATATTGTTGTAACTGACAGTTGAATGGTGTAACAACTTACAAATCTGCATGCTGTTTTACAGATAACCCAGTTGAAGATAGAGAACAACCCATTTGCAAAAGGCTTCCGTGGGAGTGATGACATGGAGCTCCATCGGATGTCCAGAATGCAAAGGTACAGAACTAGGATCTGAATTTGATCACACTTTTGTTGTTGAGAAGTTTCCTGCACCACAGGAAATGCATATGAGCTTTGTGATTGACTTAAATTCACTGAAAACCTGCACTAACACAGTTATATGAACAGTATTGCACTTGTCATAAAGCCTATTTTGTCCAGCTAATAGCCCAACCACCGATCAAGCAACTTTATGGACTAAACGTTCAAATCCTCTTGCTGCACGATTCTCTTTCTATGACAATACTGGTCAAATTAAGAACCTACATCTGTAGAAACCTATCACAGTCTCAAACAGACACATAGCCAATGGCCAAGCTTTGGTTCAGTTGCCTATTTTTCTATCTCAGCCCACTAGAAATAATCCAAAATTATCATCATTAGCAGTTGTTTAGCACACTATACTGTAAGATGATTACCTGGAAACAGACATTAGATAAGGATTACTAACATTGTAATCAGTGTCACTTCACAAGCACCGTTGTAATCCTTCAGTCAGTGAAATGCAAACCAGATATGAGTGTTATTTTCAGTGAGCCCCACCGCCCCCTGCTCCTCTCTCCCCAGCTGTGATATAAGTGTAGTTCTTGAGCAGAGGCCAGTCTCTATGTCACAGGGCTTTTATGGTTTATCTGGCAGGGCCTTCTGAACCAGTGAAATCCATCTTCACCCGATATTCCTACCAGTCATCTGTGCATTGATGCTATGGCTGGTCCAGCAGCGGCATCAACCACATGCCCCTCCCCTTTATTCATTCCAGATGAGTGCTTTACGCATGCGTCCACACATTTTCAAAGGAGGAAATCTGGTTTGAGACTTGCCTAGATCGCCAATTAAGGTGTTGCATGGCCTTTCAAACTGAGCATTCCCGAAATCAATGAAACATGGGAGAGGAGCCATGTTTTCCAACGCTGCAGTGAAACTTTGCCTCCCATGAATTGTTGAATGGGAGAACAGAACATTCTCTCTAGTAAGCCAGCAGGACTGTTTTAACAAATTGATATTGCAAATTTAATTTTGGATGATCTAAGTCAGACATTGATTAAGTTGGTTCATGTCACAAGATAATACGTAAGTGGAATAGTTATGTTTTTATAGACATTTGTAAATGGATTTTAATTGGCCAAAGGCCAAACCAGACTATCACTCCTAAATGCCACTGTCCTGTCTTGCCAAGTACAGTAAGCTCAGCATGTCTGGTCTTGGTTAGTATTTCCAAGGGATAGCTTATTGCAAAACCAGGTCACTGGTTCAAAGGTAACAGTCAAAGAAATCAAAGAAACAGAAGAGGCAAGAATGGTCCATTCATGGATCCTCTAGATTAATGTGACTGGAATAAATCCCTGTCTTTCCACTAGAAACTGATCCTCTGGAACATTGTCTCTCTGTGAATCCTAAGTGGGTTTGTCTCATTGATGGTCAGTGTGGTTTGTTAGCATTGAGAAGAGTATAGTGTCCGATCATTGGACGAAAGAGAGTGTGTATATAAGTCAGCCATGGTTAATGACTGAGGTCAGACACAGTCCTCAAATTGATACCAGGCTGTCAAGTAATATATTTATCTTCTTCTTTTGCATGTGGAAATGCAAATAAATGAACAAATACTATGACGAGGATAATTAGGATTATTGATCTAGGATACTTAGGTGATGATTAAATACTAATGGCAATGATAGTAGTAGTAGTAGTATTAGTGGTGGTAATATTAGTTGAAGAAGCATACAGTAAATGTTATCATCATTTCCTAACCCTGTCTCTGTATGTATGTCTGCAGCACTAAGGAGTACCCGGTGGTCCCTCGCAGTACGGTGCGCCAGAGGGTGGGCACCAGCCAGAGCCCGTTCAGTGGGGAGGTGCAGGGTATTGCCAACCCCAGTGGCCTGGCCTCCCAGTACACCCAGTGTGAGAACGGGGCCACCAGCGCCTCACAGGATCTCCTGCCCCAGTCTGGCTCCTACCCTCTCCCACACGAGCACAGCCAGGACTACCACTGCATCAAGAGAAAAGGTGGGCCAGGCTATCATGATATATGAGATGGGGTTGATTGTTAGGAAGCATGAAAAAAGGGAAGCATAGTTGATTACTAAAGTAAAAATATGTACAATGTTTTGTTCAGCTGATAGGAGTCTACAGTATGTATACATACTGTAACTGTAACTGTTTCCTGTCGGTCCATAGTGGAGGATGACTGTCACTCAGGAGAGCACACCTACAAGAAGGCTTACCTGGAGAGTTCCTCCAGCGAGGACGACCATTACTACCGTCCCGTCAGCTACCCACAGAGCCTGGGCCTGCCCGGGGGGCCCTACAGAACCGAGTCTAGCCAGAGGCAGGCCTGTATGTACGCTAGCGCCTCCCAGGGGGCCGAGCCCGTCCCCAGCCTGGAGGACATCAGCTGCAACACCTGGGCCGGCGTCTCGCCCTACGGCAGCTGCTCCGTCACCACCATGCAGCCAATGGAGCGGCTGCCCTACCAGCACTTCTCCGCCCACTTCACCTCGGGGCCCCTGGTGTCCAGACTGAGTGGGGTGGCAGGCCACGCCTCTCCGCAGCTGGGTGACGCCCACCACGCCATGTACCAGGGCCCCATGGCCCATCAGACTCTTGGCCGCCAGTGCAGCCCCGGGGCAGGCATCCAGTCACCCACTGCAGGTCTCCAAGGCAGCGAGTACCTGTACTCACACGGGATCCCGCGCACGCTGTCGCCTCATCAGTACCACGCGGTGCACAGCGTCAGCATCATGCCAGAGTGGAATGAGAGCAGCTAAAAGGGATTTCTTCATAGGAACGATGAAGAAGTTCTAGAAAAAAGGACAGTGATAAGGTGGGACTTTAGATACATCTATATTTATATTTTTTAAGCTATATACAGTATGGCAGTGCAGTCTCGTGAGATTAGTGGGTGATCCATGAATGCCTCAAGCATTGGACATTGGACATTGGACTCAGAAGAAGTGGGAATGTCTTTGCAGTTACTGTGCCTATGGGCAAACATCATGAGGATGAGCAAAACAAGGTGGAGACAAGCATTAACCATTGAGTTTTTAGGAGTCTTATTAGGACAACTAAATAGAAGTTTAAAAGCCAATGCTTTTGCAGGAGGGACAAAAGTGATTTTATCAAGAGACTCCCATTTTTAAAATGTCCTGTTTTGATAGTGTATTATACATCTTGGTGCTTGAAGGATATATTTTCTTCTTTTTTTTCTGCTTCAAGTAGAAATCTTGTTGACCTTTATCCTGTTGACCTTTACATGCTTTAGATTTTGTGCAAAAAAAAAAAAAGTTTTCATTTTGTTTGGAGCTTTTGTAGTGAAACGCTTTACTTTCTAAAAGCATTCTACAGAAATTCAGAAGATGTGATTCTTTTTCTGTGGCTATTTTGAGAACATACTCGGTGAGTTGCTGGCCAGATTCGTCAATCAAAATGACAAAGGGCAGAAAACATTGGATACTTACATGAAAGACATTGTATTGCTCGGCATTAAACTTGAATACATGACCACCATCTCCATGGATACGGGTCGAGATAACGGTGAGGTCATAGGCAGTTGACAGGCCAATAAGCTGACAGTGTGTTCTGTAGAGGAAGTGTGTATTGATATCCTCTCTAACACTGGCATGTACAACACACACTTTGACCTGGAAATATTTGGATGTGTTTTGCCGTTTGTCTGGGGAAGGTGTGTGGAAAAATGTACCTGCAACGAAAGCTAAGAAACAAGAAACCTTCTGACATAGTGGTTCTCATTCAGACTCTGCCCTTATAAGAGATATAAGCTAGAACTGGTGAAAAGGTGATTGCATATTTTTATTTGGGTAATTGAAAACACCATTTTTATTAGTCTGTTGTACCCAGTAAATGTGTGTTGTTTCTCAATCTTTTCATTTATGCTCCTACAATTGGCACTTCTCCCACGACTACAGTCATGAACTCAACTAGAGCAAACAAACATATGTCTGGTGTGTGACGCCTTTAACAATGTAGAATGCAAAGAACCAGAGGCAAAGATTGATATAGACAAATAATGATAATATGAAATCATGGTCACTTCAGAGATTATACAAGACATCAGTCAAAATACACGTCATTTCTGCCAACATATGGAAGTCATGTGATATGTTAAAGGTCAGTTTTTATGTATGGACAAAGACTTATTTTTAAAATGCTTGTAGTTGATAGAACGTTACTTGTCGATAGTATTTATTTTTGTCCTGTATTGTAAATCAACTTGTTGTAGTTGTATTGGCAACGAAATGTGTTAGTCGGTCCTGTTCTTTTTGTTACTTTGTCATTTAGGCTAAATGTATTTTCTTTTTTAATCATCCTGCTTTAGAAATCAGGTCATTCATTTACAGTTGTCAAAAGTCTAAGAAAGACAGAGATTGATTAACTGTGGTGTAAATAAACACAGGTGTATATAGAATACGGAATACTTGCAATAAATTTAAAAGAGGATTCTGTATTTTATGATTTGACCTGTCTTTTATTTTGATGACGCTTACTGTTGTGACACCTAACAAAACGACTTAAACATGAAACATTGAATTCATCATTTGGGATCTATAGGACTCTGTACAGAGATAAGATGTTTGACTACAACTCTACGTAGATACAGACAGCTATGCAAAACCATAAGAGACACTAATGTGATACACCAAAGTGTGGGGTAATGGACAAAAACTCTGACCATAGACTTTTTGCTCCTTTTTTGTATACACATCATTTTTGTTAATTGCAACAAATGTTAAATCTTGTCATCCCAATGTAGGCAGCAGTAACTAATTATACATACTTGTCCCCAGTTTTTCTCTATTCAATAGATAATCCTGAGGATTAAAGGTCTGCTGTCTGGCCAACCCCTCTGAAGCCCCTCATAAATCTTCTGTCTGTCTGTCTACATGTGTTGTGCTGGTTTTGCCCCTTGGTGCAGTTGATTGGTTACCTTAGAAGACATATTGACCAGAGTTGACCACTCCTTGATCACTGTTACCAACCACAGCCTGATGCTCACATTGTGTTCTTTTACAGGAGAGTGTGTTGTTGATCAGCTTAATGAAGTTTAGAAGGTCCTCAGAATCTCATATGAATCACTTCATGATCGGGACCCTTTATGATGAAGTATTCTCCCTAACATAACACACCATTTTTTTAAATGATCTAATGGGAAGCTACAGTTGGGTCCAGAATTATTGGATGCCTTGATAGAGTAGAGAAAAAAGACTGTATAAAATAAATCATTCCAATTCTGAGCTTTATATATACATACATACATACATACACACACACACACACACACACATTGAACAAAATATAAACGCAACATGCAACAATTTCAAAAATTTTACTGAGTTACAGTTCATATTAGGTACCTCGGTGCATTCAAATTGCCATCAATAAAAAGCAATTGTGTTCGTTGTCCGTAGCTTATCCCTGCCCATACCATAACCCCACCGCCACCATGGGGCACTCTGTTCACAACATTGACATCAGCAAACCGCTTGCCCACACAACACCATACACTCTGTTTGCCCGGTACAACTGAAACTGGGATTAATCTGTGAAGAGCACACTTTTCCAGCGTGCCAGCAGCCATCGAAGGTGAGCATTTGTCAGTTACGACACCGAACTGCAAGACCCTGGTGAGAAAGACGAGCATGCAAGATGAGCTTCCCTGAGATGGTTTCTGACAGTTTGTGCAGAAATTCTTCGGTTGTGCAAACCCACAGTTTCATCAGCTGTCCGGGTCGCTGGTTTCAGACAATCCCCTATGTGAAGAATTCCGATGTGTAGGTCCTGGGCTGACGTAGGTACACGTGGTCTGTGGTTGTGAGGCCAGTTGGACGTACTGCCAAATTCTCCAAAACAACGTTGGAGGCGGTTTATGTTAGGGAAATTAACATTCAATTCTCTGGCAACAGCTTGCACACTCCCTCAAAACTTGAGACATCTGTGGCATTATGTTGTGTGACAAAATTGCTAATTTTAGAATGGTCTTTTATTGTCCCCAGCACAAGGTGCACCAGTGTAAGGATCATTCGGTTTATTCGGCTTCTTGATATGCCACACCTGTCAGGTGGATGGATTATCATGGCAAAGGAGAAATGCTCACTAACATGAATGTAAACAAATTTGTGTACAGAATTTTATAGAAATAAGATTTTTGTGTGTATGCAACATTTCTGGCATTTTTTATTTCAGCTCATGAAACATGTGACCAATACTTTAGATGTTGCGTTTATATTTTTGATCAGTAAATATATTTTATACTAATAGAATTGCTAAGAGAAAGAGCTTTTTTAAAAGAAGTAATAAAATATTGTTTCCCCTGTTTTTAATACTCCAGCACCCTCCCCAAAAAGAGATTGGAGCATACATTTTAGACCATTCCTCCATACAGAATCTTTCCATATCCTTGACATCCACCACCATATTTTACAGTAGGGATTGGACGTTAGCACTGGTCTTTCGAAGGCCAAATCCACCGCTGGTGCGGCAGCCAAAGTCCTCTATTTTACCATAACATCGATTCGAATCCAAGTGCCAATGCTGTTTACAAACTCCAGGCGGTGCTATGGTCAGATTACATGAAAATAGAGCTCTTTGGCCACGCACAACAACGGTGGCTTTGGCCAATTCGAAAGAACAATGCATATGCAGAAAATACCTCATCACTACTGTAAAATATGGTGGTGGATCTTTGATGTTATGGGGCTATTTAGCTTTCACTTCTCCTGGGGCTGTTGTTAAGGTAAATGGCATCATGAACTTTACCAAGTACCAGGACGTTTTATGCCAAAAACCTGGTTGCCTCTGCCAGAAGGCTGTAACAGAAGGCAGCAAGTGAATCTTCCAGCAGGACAATAACTAATAGTGTCATGTAAAATACAATATAACTATATTATTTGTATTATTTATTTTATACAGTCTTTTTTGTTCATCTTTATCAAGGGATCCAATAATTCCGGACCCCGCTGTATATCAATTCACTCTGCTACGAACTAACGGTTTCTGTAATAATGTGGATGGGCATATGGACAAGTTTGATGTTGCAACGCATAAAGAATGAGATGCAGCGCAGGGAGTGGTAAAGCGCCATCAATCAATGTGAAATGGTTTTCTTGGAGGGTTAGTGGAAATATAACAGTTCATTTCACATTCCAGCACACATATGTGTCATTCAGTACCACAGGATATCACAAGATGATGTGTGATCTCTTTAACTCGCACACATGCAGGCAGACAGTGTGAGAACTGAAATTTCAGTGACGAAAACAGTCTAGACCCATTATCTTAGCCTGGAATTCATTTTTCTGCTACCTGTTATTCCATTGATTGGTGCAACTCCTGTGAATGTGAATGTGTACATACAGGACATTGATAGACAGACGCACAGTGTTTTCCCTTGACAGTCCACAGGAGCTCAGAGCAGATATTTTCCGCCACTGTGGGAGATTAATTCAGATGTTCAAACGAAGTGGAAAGTATAGACGCTGCACTCTATCCCTCCCCTCTCACTGACCCTGTCTCAGTCTCTCTCCACCCTCACTCTCTCTTTCTCTGCCCCCCCATCCCTCATATACCTCTCCCCTCTTTCTTTCTCCTTCCTCCCTGTCTCCCTGAGGGCAGTCCAATGGCCAACCACCCTGACCCTGGCCTCCTTTGATGTGAGTGATGTGACCCCTGCTCACTACCTGCCCCTACACAGCCAGCCTTATCCTCCCTGAGAGCCTCAGCGCGTCCCACTGCAACACAGAGTCATTAACCCCGCAGCCCCTGGCCTCCACTCTGTTGCATCCACATGATGTATCGGGATGCCCACCCGCCACCCCACGGCCCACGCATCATCCTCTCATTCACCCAAACATGCACGAGTGGGCGAGCCCAAGCTAGAGAGGATGATGCAAGAGGTTTTTTAAACATTTAAAGGAGGTCAGCTTCAAAGGGGGAGCCAGAACCTTTGGCCACTGGTTCAGTTATCATAGGTCAGTGGTTGAAAGGAGAGAGATACGTTGGCGGGAGAAGGAATGAATGTCTAATGAACTGAAAGACTGAATGATTCATGTATCCTAACACAGGAACGCAGCTGGTTTACTTAGATGATAAACATATAGGTTTGGAGATAAGGGAGCGAAAGTATAAAGAAAAGGAAAGAGAAAACAATGCTCACGAATCTCCACTGGTTGTTCAGGCTTAGCGTCTCTTCAATACGCTCAGGTAGTTATACTGGTATTGGTCGTAGAATTAAAGAAATGCAGTACAGTAGAGAAACCCACAACACTGGCGAACCAGCAGACAGGTTAAAAAAGCAGAGTTCACATAGAGTCATGATGAGTCACTGCCTCAGCCAAGGCAGCAGGTAGCATTGTGGTTAAGAGCATTGGGCCAGTAAATGAAAAGTCACTGGTTCAAACCCCAGAGCCAACTAGGCAAAAAAATCTGTTGATGTGCCCTTGAGCGAGGCACCTAAGCCTAATTAGTCCTGTAAGTTCTTTGGATAAGAGTGTCTGCACCATAATGTGAAACCAAAATCATAGTTGGGGTGCTCCACATGACAAAGCAGAGGAGCACAAGAGCATTCCTACTGGGGAAAAAATGAGGGAGAGGATGATTTTCAGAAACGGGGAGCTATTCCTTGTCTGACCACAGTATCAAAAGGCCTCTCCCTGCCAGTGAAGAGAGAGAAGCACTCTCACACCTAGGGGCTGTGCCTCTATTTGTACCTGAATCTGGGCTTCACGAAGGCGAGGCCTCGTTCAGTTCTATTCTATTCTACTCCACTCTGAGCAGGCAAGTAAGAGAGAGGCTAGTTGCGAGCTCTCCTTGGCAGGATCCCAGGGCATATGTTGGGTGGGAGTGGGGTCTGGAGAGAGCCCTATATCAGATAACATATTTTCTGGTTCATGTAAAGATGTCGGGCGTATCAACAGAGACATGCATCACCCTGATGGGGCTTCATCATCTGCACAGGGCCTTGGGCTCTGGCTCTGTGGCCAGCCAGTGCTGAGATGGGAGCGGAGGCCCTCCAGCTCCCACCATTCAGTCTTTCAGCACCAGCCCTGGCCAGAGGCCTTCTCTGGGGGAGACCGGGGAGGGAGGTGGGGTGTTGATAGGGTGAGAACCAGAGAGTGTCACAGCGTTAAGAAAGTGGGATAAAGCTGCTAAGCCTGCCCGTACAGTAGCGTAGAGCTTTCAGTTAAACTCCTGTCAGGGTGTTTTCCTCCAGTACATGGCAGAATCTGAACACTAACACATTGCAATACAGTACTGACAGAATATAGAATGTAGGGGAATACAGTAGCGGGAGTGGTTAGAAAAAGAAGAAGGTGAAGTGAATTCTATTCTACTTTTATATCTATGTTGGAAAATGTGTTGTTATCACTAAAATTCCTATTAATAGAAAGACCATATTATGGAAATCTGAACATGAATGTGTTTAACCCTTTACACTCATGGGAATTGGCCTATATGAATAGGTTTAAATTGAAATGTTTCTTACAGAAGAAATATGAAAAGCATATGCATAACAATGCTAGAAATCGAAAAGGAACAGTTTGGAGATTATGTGAAAATTATTAGTCCAAAGGTAAGGACAACATTTCACCTGACACAAGACTGAATCCAAACATTACACGGTTGATTTTATGTGTATTTTACATTTACTGTACTTTTCACCGCATTTGTTCATAATGAAATCTGAAAATACTCTGGATACATTCTGTCACATGATAACAATACTGGAAAATGTGGGTTAGGTGCAACACAAGACAAAGGAATTACAAGGGTTTGAGTGTGCAATCCAAACACTGTCCATTTTAAGTCACAATCTGGGTCAGGTGGGCATCATTTGAAAGTCTGTTATATTGCCAACATGACTAGCTACGTTCTAAAATATGATATTACACTGTTAGACTTTCACAATGCAATTCAGGGAAACAGACCATCATTTTGGTTCACATAGAAAGGAGTCAGGTGTGTGTGCCGCAGTGAAATTTCCTCACAATAGACAAGCATAGGCTCATTCTGTTCAGAACAACTCAGGGTATGACGACATGTCATCTTGTAACTAACTGTACCTCAAACATAGTGATTGTAAACATTGACACTGTCTATGACATTAGTTTTATTATATGGAAATGTGAAGTGCACATATGGGTGTTTGGCTTGATTGTGTGACAGACATCAAAGCCAAATTTATTGTAATCCTCAACGTCTCAAATATCTCATCAATATTTGCTAAAGTTGCCCAATTAGTAGGAGGGATGGGTTCTCAGGTTCAGGATGTCCATCAGTCAAAACCCATAGAACTGTAAAGCACACAGACAGAGCTCTTAAGTCATGTATAGCATGTTACTTTACAGCCACTTTACAGCCAATTTAGGCATTTATCAGTGCCCAAATCTGTCATTTTCAACCCCTATACAGGTACTAGTATAAAAGCCTACCTAAGCATCTAAGCCTTGGGAATTGTTTTAAGATGGTCATACTGTACCATGGATCATTTAGCTATTTGATTTGGAATTTTTAGGACCCTTGAGACAAGTCTTGTGGGAATCATAGAGCAAACGGAGGACCCATTCGTGTTTGTGAGAGTCTCAGCTTTCGATGGTGGGGTCATGTTCATTTGTAGCTCAAACCGTTAAGACTTGACAGATGTTTTTGTGAGAAGACCTGTTCAGAGTTGGGACAGCGTCAGCTACTTGAAACAAGTCTGTGAAGCTTGTGGTCCCTTGAGAGCTTTTTTCTTGACATTGCTATTCACGCAACTTAGCTATTTATTATCGTAATCAGCTACACCAGTGGAATGCCCAACTGTAATATTATATAGAATCTCATTTGAACTGTAAAGCGTTTGGTTGAAAAAGGAAAAAGGGACATATCGATTTATCATTTACTCAGTGGCATCATACTAATGATTTATTTCCCCACTAATATCACAATAGATGTTTATTTAATTTGACCATGATGTTTTTATCTTACAAAAAGGATTTTCAAAGACTTGCCATGACAGACCTTTTTAAAAAAAAAATGGGCAGCGCTTGGCTCCAACAGTGAAAGCTCTGTCTACAACAAAGAGATAACCAAGAATGAGTGAAATAATGGCATTTGTGCAAAAAGGAAATCATATCAGATTTTAATGTATGGCTAATGTCAGAGCTGTCTCATCCATCCTTGTCATGGGGAGAGTAGGTAGGCTAGGCCATGGGGGTTTCAAAGCTTAATCTGGGCCAGGCTGTAAAATGGCTTCCAGCTGTCTCATCATTAGAGCTGATAAGGCACCCTTGCTCCCTCCACTCTCTCTCTGTCAGAGGTAGGAATTAAAGGTAGAATCCTGAGGTAAGGGGCCTCACACAGCACAGCACAGCCCACTGTCAGTCTGTTGGGAAGTAAAGGAAGGTCTACAATCCTGAGGTAAGGGGCCCCACACAAGACAGCACAGAACAGCCCACTGTCAGTATGTTGGGAAGTAAAGGTAGAGACTCCTGAGGTAAGGGACAACACACAGCAGAGTACAGTCCCATGTAAGTCTGTTGGAAATTAAAAGGCCTAGAGTCCTGATGTTTTTGATTATTTTATTTTACCTTTATTTTACCAGACAGGTCAATTAAGAACTAATTCTTATTTACAATGACAGCCTGGCAAATCAAATCAAATCAAATCAAATTGTATTTGTCACATACACATGGTTAGCAGATGTTAATGCGAGTGTAGCGAAATGCTTGTGCTTCTAGTTCCGACAATGCAGTAATAACCAACAAGTAATCTAACAATTCCAAAACTACTGTCTTATACACAGTGTAAGGGGATAAAGAATATGTACATAATGATATATGAATGAGTGATGGTACAGAGCAGCATAGGCAAGATACAGTAGATGGTATCGAGTACAGTATATACATATGAGATGAGTATGTAAACAAAGTGGCATAGTTAAAGTGGCTAGTGATACAGGCAAGAGGCAAGAGGCCTCCTGTGGGGCAGGGTGTGGGGGGATTAAGGGCTAAGATTCAAATAAGAGTCTTTACATAAGGGCCAACATTGAGCACATAACAGTACGTTTCGTAAATCTATGGGATTTGAGGTGAAGTCCTGAGGTAAGGGCCACATACAGTACAATAGATTATATCTCTCCACCACTCTCCACCACACATTCCACTGCCCCATTGAGTTTGTGAGGGTGCTGCTTTTTTGGGGGGATAATTACTTACTCATTACTTTCTGTCAGTGTCACTTTTCCTACTTTTTCCCCAGGTTTTTACATTTTCCTGGTAAAGACTGAGGTAAAATCTATGTTCACTACTTTTTACATTATCATCTATTTCCTTCAAGCCTTTTGATACTGGGTCTGTTTTGTCTGGAAGTGACTGTTCAGTCTCAGAACAAGTAAACAAACAGGGGTCAACTGGGGTCAAATAATTGTCTGCTGTGGGAATCAGCCTTATCACTTGACAGGGATGCCTATCATTTCCATTCAAATGTACTCATCCTTTTTTCTCGTCGGATTCGGTGTGCATTTATGACAACAGCAGTTCAATAACCACTATTGACAAAGGTACAACATATGAACTTCCATTGTATTTTGATTAAGGGGCACTGATTTCATGTCATTTGAATTGACAGAATTAATTCAAGGGGCCTGTATCGAATAAGCTGTCAATACACATGTACATAGGTATAACTATCAGGCCACTGATCACATCTAATCCGATGCCAGCAGGACACACTGGATGGAAGTAATCTGGTCACGTAAAGCTGTATGTTGATGGGGCACAATTGTGACAGGTGTAGACGGTACCCTCTTGCAAAGGTCAAAAAGGGGCCACCAGGCTATTGGAAAAGCCCAGCTGAGGATAGGGGAGCTCTACATGGAGCCCCATAACCCCCGCCTGGGGATCAATAGAGTGGAGTTGCCCAGGGGAGGGCACAATCTCACTTGACCCTCTAATCCTACACAGACAATGCCCCAGTTCAATTAGTAAATATATGGCATCAATTTGATTTAAAAAATATTTATTTTTTATTTTTCACGAGTCAAATTTTTAAATGAAAAAATGAATATATTCTAGTCCAAAAAATACTGAGAAGAAATAAATACTGTATATACTGTAAACAAATTTATTGACCAATAGTAAGCAACATCGCCCCCCTTCTAAACCCCACATCAACATTGGCTCAAAGTCAACAGCCCTGGGGCCCTAAACCCTCAGCCCTTGAATTATGTTTTACATCGTCACATCTGAGTGTACCAAATGTCACTTGCCCAAGCGAGGGAGAGTGATGATCGGAGGCGCAACGTCCTTGGTGGAAATCTTGAAGTTGAGCTTAAAAACAACCAGCCTAAAGCTATTCATGTACCTAGTAATCTAACGTATCTAGCTAGCACTCCTGTCAAGTTGCTAGCTACAGTTACCCATAGCTGGCTAGCTAGGTTTATAGTTTGGTCATTTACATTTCAGAATTACAAAAAATACATTTAATTCAGCCTTGCAATACCTTTTGATTAAGTTTTGTTTACAATGTTGAAGTTTGTGCTTCCAATATAAATGTTTTCCTTTCAAGACTTTTTTGACTTTTTGTAAAAAAAAATCACAACATTTTAGGACTCATAAAAAAGACCCCACGATTATTTTGGAATCAAATGTGATCCATAAAAGTTATTATTTTCAAGACGAGCATTTTCAAGAAATCTGTTTAAGTGTGAAAATGATGAACATTTAATATTGAACACTGAATAAAATGCGGTACAAAAAGCTCTACTCTTTACCCATCTTACTAGCTGCTGTTTTATTTAGAATTTAAAACATGTATTGGGTTGGAGGTATTAAAGCAAAGAACCTACAGAGTGGACTATATCAGGTCATGCTCATTCTATTAACACCCGTGCTCAGTCGATCCGTGCCGGTCTCCTGGGAGGCCCTGAGCTGTTAGTTGAGGGGTATTGATCTTCGTAAAGGCAGGGGCCTCCATGCAGACCTCTGAGGGGGAACAACGCTTTGCTCTGGCTACCTCTGCCTCTCCCCTTCTCTTTCCTTCTCCCTCTTTCCCTCTGCCCCAGCACACAACCAGGGCCAGCCAGAGCCCTCTCCACCTCCACAGAGGCCAACGTGTGACTTGATGCCATCGATAAAACTACAGCCTGAGCTGGACCTCGGTCATGTCCCTGCACAGTAAGAAAGGCTCTCTGTTGCGGCTCACCTCAATGGAGGCCCGCCCTCTAGGATACAAACACTCAATATCTCCCCGGTAGTTCTGTCCTCCCAGATCCATACAAGTTCATGTCTCTGTTTTTCCCTCCTTGTGTGCTGGGTCTTCAGGGTTTGGGATAGTGCTTGGCGGCACTTAGATAGGATGAACACTGGAACTGGAACTATGTGGGTCCAAGGTGAGCTATGGGAGGTAGGAGAGACAGGGCAAGAGAGGTACGGGATGGAGAGAAATAGCCAGAAAAAAGTCTAAAGAGAGGTACAACAGACTTAGAAATATCTCACTATACACTCCCCTACATATTTATTGGATGGCACTGCAGTGGATAGCAGCCGTTTTATGGGCCCCTGACCAATTCTGCTATTTTGTGTTGTTTTTACACTGATTTAAACTTTTTTTGTACGTAATGTCTCCGCCATCATTTCCTATGCCCGAAAACAGCTTCTAGATATCAGAACAGCGATCACTAACCTCGATTTGAATGAGAAATTCTACATTAATGAGTCTGCTCTGGGCATTCTGCTTCCTCTGGACTAGGCCCTAATCCCCAGGACTCGAAAAAAGAAAAAAACGGAGCAAGAGAGGCAAACGAGCCGACATCCTAACGGGACTACATCGGCAAGCAAATAAACCTCCTCCACTCTCCATTCTATTGGCGAAGGTACAAGCACTAGAGAACATACTCGACAAGCTCCGCTTGGGACTGTCCTATCAACGGGACCTGAAGAACTGTAATATTCTATGTTTCTCTGAGATGTGGCTGAACAAGGATAATATACAATATATCTTGCTGGTTTTGCCATACATTGTCTAGACCGGACGGCACCCTCGGGTAAGGCGAGGGGGAGGGTTGTGTCTCTAATGTTAAAGGAAGTCTCATGTTTTTGCTTGCCTGAGTTAGAATACCTCGTGATAAGCTGCAGACCATACTAGTTACCAAGAGAGTTTTAATTTAAAAAAATTGTAGCTGTCTATTTACCACCACAAACTGATGCTGGCACTGAGGCCACACTCAACAAGCTGTATAGGGCCATATATCCACTTTTCCTCATTTTTACCAGCATGTCACCATTGCAACTAGAGGAAACAAAACTCTTGCTCACCTTTCCTCCATACACAGATATTCATACAAGGCTCTCCCTCACCCTCCCTTTGGCAAATCTGACCATAATTCTATCCACCTGATTCCTGTATACAAGCAAAAACTCAAACAAGAGTCAGATGAAGCGGATGCTAAGCTGCAGGACTGTTTCGCTAGCACAGACTGGAATATGTTTCGGGATTCATACGATAACATTGAGGAGTTTACCACATCAGTCACCGGCATTATTAATAAGAGCATCAACGATGACATTTCCACAGTGACCGTACATGCCCCAACCAGAAGCCATGGATTACAGGCAACAACCGCACTGAACTAAAGGCTAGCGCTGCCGTTTCAAGGAGCGGGACACTAATCTGGACGCTAATAAGAAATCCCGCAATGACCTCCGACGTGGCAGGGCTTCCAAACTATCATGAACTACAAAATGAAACCCAGTCGTGAGCTGTCCAGTGATGCGAGCCTACCTAACGAGCTAAATTCCTTCTATGCTCGCTTCGAGGCAAGCAACACTGAACCAGCATGAGAGCATCAGTTATTCCGGATGACTGTGTGATCTCGCTTTTCGTAGCCGATGTGAGTAAGACCTTTAAACAGGTTAACATTCATAAGGATGCTGGGCCAGACGGATTACCAGGACTCAAACATTTTCCACCTCTCCCTGACCCAGTATGTGATACCTACATATTTCAAGCAGACCACCATTGTCCCTGTGCCCAAGAACACCAAGGTAACGGATCAAAATTACTCACATCTATAGTCATAAAATGTTTTGAAGGCTGGTCATGGCTCACGTCAACATCATCATCTCAGACACCCTGGACCCATTCCAATTCGCATACCACCCCAACAGATCCACAGATGACACAATCTCTAGTGGACTCCACAATGCCTTCTCCCACCTGGACAAGAGGAAGGTGTACAGCACTAGTCAAACGTTTGGATATACCTACTCAGTTTTTCTTTATTTTTGAATGATAGTGAAGACATCAAAACTATGAAATAACACATATGGAATCATGTAGTAACCAAAAAAGTGTTAAGAAAATCAAAAATATATTTTAGATTCTTCAAAGTAACCACCCTTTGCCTTTATGAGAGCTTTGCACACTCTTGGTATTCTCTCATCCAGCTTCACTTGGAATGCTTTTCCAACAGTCTTGAAGGAGTTCCCACATATGCTGAGCACTTGTTGGCTGCTTTTCCTTCACTCTGCGATCCAACTCATCCCAAACCATCTCAATTGAGTTGAGGTCGGGTTATTGTGGAGGCCAGGTCATCTGATGCAGCACTCCATCACTCTCCTTCTTGGTCAAATAGCCCTTAAACAGCCTGGAGGTGTTTTGGGTCATTGTCCAGTTGAAAAACAAATGATCGTGGGACTAAGCACAAACCAGATGAGATGACGTATTGCTGCAGAATGCTGTGGTAGCCATGCTAGTTAAGTGTGCCATGAATTGTAAATAAATCACTGACAGTGTCATCAGCAAAGCACCCCCACACCTCCTCCTCAAAGCACCCCCACACCTCCTCCTCCTCACACCTCCTCCATGATCATCCATTCACCTACTCTGCATCTCACAAAAACACGGCAGTTGGAACCAAAAATCTAAAATTTGGACTCATCAGACTAATGTCTATTGCTCGTGTTTCTTGGCCCAAAGAAGTCTATTCTTCTTATTGGTGTCCTTAAGTAGTGGTTTCTTTTCAGCAATTCAACCATGAAGGCCTGATTCACACAGTTTCCTCTGAACTATTGATGTTAAGATGTGCCTGTTACTTGAACTCTGTGAAGCATTTATTTGAGCTGCAATTTCTGAGGCTGGTAACTCTAATGAACTTATCCTCTGCAGCAGAGGTAATTCCGGGTCTTCCTTTCCTGACCTACCTTCAGGTCTTAAAGTAATGATGGACTGTCCTTTCTCTTAGCTAATTTGAGCTGTTATTGTCATAATATGGGCTTGGTTTTTAACCAAATAGGGCTATCTTCTGTATACCACCCCTACCTTGTCACAACACAACTGATTGGCTCAAACGCATTAAGAAGGAAAGCAATTCCACAAATGAACTTTTAACAAGGCACACCTGTTAATTGAAATGCATTCCAGGTGACTACCTCGTGAAGCTGTTTGAGAGAATGCCAAGAGTGTGCAAAGCTGTCATCAAGACAAAGGGTGGCTAATCTCAAATATACAATCTGTTTTGCTTGTTTAATACTTTTTTGGTTACTACGTGATTCCATCTGTGTTATTTCATAGTTTCGATGTCTTCACCTATTATTATACAATGTAGAAAATAGTAAAAAATAATAAAGAAAAACCCTGAAATTAGTAGGTGTGTCCAAACTTTTGACTGGTACTGTATGTGAGAATTCTGTTAATTGACTACAGCTCAGCGTTCAACACCGTAGTGGCCTCCAAGTTCATCACTAAGATCAGGTCCCTGGGACTGAACACCTCCTTATGCAACTCGGCCTTCCTGATAGGCCACCCCCAGGTGGTGACGGTAGGCAACAATACATCCGCCACGCTAACCCTCAACACGCGGGCCCGTCAGGGGTGCCTGCTTAGTCCCCTCCTGTATTCCTTCTTCATGCACGACTGTGTGGCCGCCCACGACTCCAGCACCATCATTAAGTTTGCTGACGACACAACGGTGGTAGGCCTGATCACCGATGACAATGAGGCAGCCTAAAGGGAGGAGGTTAGAGGCCTGGCAGTGTGGTGCCAGGACAACAACGTCTCCCTCAAAGTCAACAAGTCAAAGGAGTGGATCATGGACTACAGGAAACGGAGGGCCGAGCACACCCCAATCCACATCAACTGGTTGAGAGCTTCAAGTTCCTCAGTGTCCACATCATTAAGGAATTAAGATGGTCCACACACACCAACAATGTCATGAAGAAGGCACGACAATGCCCTTTCCCCCTCAGGAGGCTGAAAAGATTTGGCATGGGCCCTCAGATCCTCAAAACGTTCTACAGCTGCAGCATTGAGAGCATCTTGACTGGCTGCATCACCGCTTAGTACGGTAACTGCTTAACATCTGACTGCAAGGCGCTACAAAGGGCAATGCATATGGCACTGGAGCCGAGCTCCCTGCCATCCAGGTTTAAACCAGACGGTGTTAGAGGAAGGCCCTAAAAATTGTCTAAGACACCCAAGTCATACTGTTTCCTCTGCTACAGCATGACAAGCAGTACCGATGCACCAAGTCTGGAACCAACAGGACCCTGAACAGCTTCTACCCCCAAACCATAAGTTTACCAAATACCTACCCGGACTATATCTGCATTAACCCCATTTTGTACTAACTATTTTGACCCGTCACGTACACCGCTGCTGCTGCAGCTTATTATCTATCCTATTGCCTGGTCACTTTACCCCTACCTACAGTGCCTTGCGAAAGTATTCGGCCCCCTTGAACTTTGTGACCTTTTGCCACATTTCAGGCTTCAAACATAAAGATATAAAACTGTATTTTTTTGTGAAGAATCAACAACAAGTGGGACACAATCATGAAGTGGAACGACATTTATTGGATATTTCAAACTTTTTTAACAAATCAAAAACTGAAAAATTGGGCGTGCAAAATTATTCAACCCCCTTAAGTTAATACTTTGTAGTGCCACCTTTTGCTGTGATTACAGCTGTAAGTCGCTTGGGGTATGTCTCTATCAGTTTTGCACATCGAGAGACTGAAATTTTTTCCCATTCCTCCTTGCAAAACAGCTCGAGCTCAGTGAGGTTGGATGGAGAGCATTTGTGAACAGCAGTTTTCAGTTCTTTCCACAGATTCTCGATTGGATTCAGGTCTGGACTTTGACTTGGCCATTCTAACACCTGGATATGTTTATTTTTGAACCATTCCATTGTAGATTTTGCTTTATGTTTTGGATCATTGTCTTGTTGGAAGACAAATCTCCGTCCCAGTCTCAGGTCTTTTGCAGACTCCATCAGGTTTTCTTCCAGAATAGTCCTGTATTTGGCTCCATCCATCTTCCCATCAATTTTAACCATCTTCCCTGTCCCTGCTGAAGAAAAGCAGGCCCAAACCATGATGCTGCCACCACCATGTTTGACAGTGGGGATGGTGTGTTCAGGGTCATGAGCTGTGTTGCTTTTACGCCAAACATAACGTTTTGCATTGTTGCCAAAAAGTTCCATTTTCGTTTCATCTGACCAGAGCACCTTCTTCCACATGTTTGGTGTGTCTCCCAGGTGGCTTGTGGCAAACTTTAAACAACACTTTTTATGGATATCTTTAAGAAATGGCTGTCTTCTTGCCACTCTTCCATAAAGTCCAGATTTGTGCAATATACGACTGATTGTTGTCCTATGGACAGTCTCCCCCCTCAGCTGTAGATCTCTGCAGTTCATCCAGAGTGATCATGGGCCTCTTGGCTGCATCTCTGATCAGTCTTCTCCTTGTATGAGCTGAAAGTTTAGAGGGACGGCCAGGTCTTGGTAGATTTGCAGTGGTCTGATACTCCTTCCATTTCAATATTATCGCTTGCACAGTGCTCCTTGGGATGTTTAAAGCTTGGGAAATCTTTTTGTATCCAAATACGGCTTTAAACTTCTTCACAACAGTATCTCGGACCTGCCTGGTGTGTTCCTTGTTCTTCATGATGCTCTCTGCGCTTTTAACGGACCTCTGAGACTATCACAGTGCAGGTGCATTTATACAGAGACTTGATTACACACAGGTGGATTGTATTTATTCTCATTAGTCATTTAGGTCAACATTGGATCATTCAGAGATCCTCACTGAACTTCTGGAGAGAGTTTGCTGCACTGAAAGTAAAGGGGCTGAATAATTTTGCACGCCCAATTTTTCAGTTTTTGATTTGTTAAAAAAGTTTGAAATATCCAATAAGTGTCGTTCCACTTCATGATTGTGTCCCACTTGTTGTTGATTCTTCACAAAAAAATACAGTTTTATATCTTTATGTTTGAAGCCTGAAATGTGACAAAAGGTCGCAAAGTTCAAGGGGGCCGAATACTTAGGGGTTAGGGGAGGGTTTCGCTGGCAGTGGTGTTCATGTCCCTTCGAGCTCTAGCGACTCTTGTCAGGGGGACACACGGCTCTCGACCTTCGCCTATCCCGAGTCCGTACGGGAGTTCAAAAGTTTGGGGTCACTTAGAAATGTATTTGTTTTTTAAAGAAAAGCACATATTTTTGACCATTAAAATAACATCAAATTGATCAGAAATACAGTGTAGACATTGTTAATGTTGTAAATGACTATTGTAGCTGGAAACAGCTGATTTTGAATGAAATATCTACATAGGAGTACAGAGGCCCATTATCAGCAACCATCACTCCTGTATACCAATGGCACGTTGTGTTAGCTAATCCAAGTTTATCATTTTAAAAGGCTTTCCATTAAAAATCTGCCTTTTCCAGCTACAATAGTCATTTACAACATTAACCATGTCTACACTGTATTTCTGATCAATTTGATGTTATTTTAATGGACAAAAAAAGTGATTTTCTTTCAAAAACAAGGACATTTCTAAGTGACCCCTAACTTTTGAATGATAGTGTATGTAAATGAGATATTTCTTCATTTCATTCTCAATAAATGTGCAAACCTTTTTTAAAACATCTTGTCACTGTCATTATGGGGTGTGTAGGTGGGTGAGAGAAAAAAATATTTATTCCATTTTGAATTCCGTCTGTAACACAACAATGTGGAATAGGTCAAGGGGCATGAATACTTTCTGAAGGTGCTGCATATTATTATATATTATTGAGACGCTGTAAACTTGTTGGATGCGTTGTGTTGTGTCATTTTAAAGTCACTTTTATTGTAAATAAGAATATAATATGTTTCTGAACACTTCTACATCAATGTGGGTGCTACCATGATGATGGAAAGTCGTGAATAAATCGTGAATAATGAGTGAGAAAATTACAGAGGCATAAACATCATACCTCCCCAAAAATGCTAACCTCCCCTATTATTGGTAATGGCGAGAGTTTAGCATGTTTTGGGGGCATGATTGTGCATATGTAACTTCCTCACGGATCATTACTCACGATTCATTCATGAGGATCCATAATCATGGTAGAATCGACAATAATGTAGAAATGTTCAGAAACATGATATTATTATTTACAATAAAAGTGACTCCAAAATGACACAATACATTATTAAACATGACTTTCTATTGGGCACAAAATAATCTGAAACACAACCACAACAAACTGCATATGCATCCAACAAGTTTGTAGGGGCACAGGCTTGATGTCATCTTTGACTGCTAGGAATATGGGATCAAATACTAAACTTTTGGTTACTGTAATACACTATAAGGGAATTTGTTCAAATACTTATGACACCTTCAAATGGAGGGACTAGATACATAAAGTACTTTCATTTGTAAACGGTAAAACAGATAAGTATGAAAATATCCTCCAATAAAAAGTGACATTCTGTACTGTCCCCTCATAAAACATTTGATCTCAACTCCACAATTCTGTATTGAGACTCTGTAAACTTGTTGGGTGCAGTGTACATACATTCCCCTATGTATTTATTTGGACGATGAAGCTAAAGTTGGTAAATTTGGCCCTATACTCCAGCATTTCAGATTTGAGATGAAATGTTTCATAAGGGGTGACAGTACAAGATGTCAATTTTATGTGAGGGTAAATTCATATGGGGGGACTACATACATAAAGTACTCTCATTTCTAAATGGTAGAACAGATAAGTATGAAAATACCCTCAAATAAAAGGTGACATTCTGTACTGTCGCCTTATGTGAAACATTCAATCTCAAATCCAAATTAAACGTTTTAGTTTCACTGGCCAAATGCAAATACATAGGGGAGTGTTTATTTCAGAATATTAGCTCTACACTCCACATATAAAGGTGTTTACTACAGTGTGCTTCATAGTATCACAAAGATCATTAGTGGGAATCTCCAAAGCAGGGCAGTGAATCAGCTGCTCCTTTTATCTCATTTGTGACAGGTTGTTTGACTTTTCTAACAGCTTAGCTATCGCCTCGAACATAAAAGTATTTTTCTTCTTCTCAGCCTCAATGTGTATAGACTAGGTGTGCATTTGGACATGTGTGTATGTGCGCATGCATGTGTGTGTGTGTGTGTGTGTGTGTGTGTGTGTGTGTGTGTGTGTGTATAACATTCTCTAGAGGAGGGTTGAAGGGTCTATTTTATCTTGTTAGTGGTCTGATTCTTCCATGCACTTCGAAAACAAATGGGCCCTGTTTCAAGATAAATGACTGTTCTGTGTAAAACAAATGGGCTCTGAGTCAAGATAAATGACTGTTCTGTGTAAAACAAATGGGCTCCGAGTCAAGATAAATGACTGTTCTGTGTAAAACAAATGGGCTCTGAGTCAAGATAAATGACTGTTCTGTGTAAAACAAATGGGCCCTGAGTCAAGATAAATGACTGTTCTGTGTAAAACAAATGGGCCCTGAGTCAAGATCAATGACTGTTCTGTGTAAAACAAATGGGCCCTGAGTCAAGATCAATGACTGTTCTGTGTAAAACAAATGGGCTCTGAGTCAAGATAAATGACTGTTCTGTGTAAAACAAATGGGCCCTGAGTCAAGATCAATGACTGTTCTGTGTAAAACAAATGGGCCCTGAGTCAAGATGAATGATTGTTCTGTGTAAAACAAATGGGCCCTGAGTCATGATAAATTACTGTTCTGTGTAAAACAAATGGGCCCTGAGTCAAGATCAATGACTGTTCTGTGTAAAACAAATGGGCCCTGAGTCAAGATCAATGACTGTTCTGTGTAAAACAAATGGGCCCTGAGTCAAGATCAATGACTGTTCTGTGTAAAACAAATGGGCCCTGAGTCAAGATCAATGACTGTTCTGTGTAAAACAAATGATCATCATCATAACAATAGCTATTGTAACCTATGCATTACTTTGACTGTTTTTTCTTTCTTATGAAAGATAGCGGTTTAAGAGACCCCATTTGTCTCAGTGACAGCTAACTCACATCTTGTTCTCTCACTGTACTGTAGTATGTCTAGGTTGATCCTACTTCTATAATCCTATTAGTTAGCAGCATTGACTGATAGTTAGCGTTATTAAACTAACACTTGACAGGTGACAATAACAATGTGCAACAGAGCCCACAGCCCCATATCTTAACTGAGAGCCCTAGATAGGCTTGGCTGGATAGTGGATAGCTAGAATGTGATTGATAGGAAAACAAACAGGCAGACAGACATCAGCAATGATAGGCAGGAGTCTGGATACCACCCATACACACATCACCGTTATGCCAATCATGTTGTCTCAATGTGTACATCTTCAAGATCCTACCAAGAGTAGCTCCTATTCCTCATTATGGCAAAAGGGCCTTTTAATGGAAACTGTGTGTTCATCTTCTTCCCTCCAATTTCACTATCATTTAAGGGTCAACAGAGTAAATTCCTAAACCTTATCATTTTATTTATTTTACATACAGCTGTTAGTTATAATATAACAAAATGTCAGATACAACATGATCACAAAGAAAAAAGGGTCTTTTCAAACATCTCCACTTGCACATAGACAACACATCCACTTGCTGGAGTTTATATAGGTTTTCTAGCTCAGCTTCCAGCTCTTCCAGCCCCGAGACTCCAGGTAACTTACTTCTGCAGTGTTTTAGTCTTGGAGAAGGCCAGTCCGCTCCGCTCTTCTCCGACCGGTGCTGCTGGCCCAGAATGCAGATGGATGAGTGTGTGACAGCGCTCTCCCCTCTCTTTCCCAGGGAGGCTCCGTCTGCGGCTGGCCCGGCCAGCAGTGTGTTCGCTATGTAAACTCACCCAGAGGGACCCCAGGCCCAGGGGAGATAAAGACTTCTCCCAGAATGTAAACACTGTGCAAAGTGGTGAGGGGGGCAGCTGTAGTCACACACAGACACGTTGGAGAACCCCCCCATCCCCCCCAGACGGGTCAAGGTTAAGCAGTGCTTTCTTTCAGGGCCCCCTTTCCCTCTTAACCCTTCTCTCCGTGGTGCATGCATCTGCTGGGGAGTTATTGTGATGACGTGAGGGGTGCCGAGATCATGGAAAGAAAAGTGGAATGTTCAAAGTATGGTTTGTCTTTTATGTCTATGGAAGAGCGGTTATTGGGGTGGGGGTGGGGGACTTCTTAAGGAACTTGTTATCAGATCAAAGTGTGGGGGCGATGATCTTCGTCTTAAGCCATTATCATCAGCAGCAGCTTTATTGTCTCTACATCATCATCTTTGGTGGCAAATGTTTGATGTCTTCTGGACAGGTAGATATCTGAGGAGATTACATTCCCCTCTGACCCCATTCTTGTGTACAGAAGAAGGTTCTCAGCACGGCTTGTACAAAGATCTTCCACCATCAGTCTGGTTCAAGGAGCCTTTGAAGATAGACTTCAGTGACATGTTTACAATGAAAGAAGTAAACAAGCTAAATATGTTATTAGAACCGAAAGAGTTCCCATCCAGTTGTGTGGAGATATTACAAAAGATGAATCCTGAGTGAAAACATTGCTGTAGACATGTTCAAATGGGTTTATTAGTCATATCCCAAGACAAGGGAATTTGTTTCATTCATCATGCATCCATATGCACACATCCGTTCCAGCTAGAGTACATGACCGAGACCGTATCTTAACGACGCATCCCACTGAGAAGTGTCTCTGGCTGTTCGCACTTGTCCTAAGTGAAGTGTTGGCACGTCAGGGGTTAAATGAGTAGTAATCATAGAGATATGTTCATAATGAGAACACTGGCTCTCATTGTAATACACAAGGCCTCTTGAGGGAAGGTTAATATTCCCTTGTGATCAAAGTGACCAAGTGGTGAATTATGTTGTCTGATCTGATCTGGTCTCCTCCCACACGTTCTCCTTCATTCCTCCTCCACCAGACATGACAGGCACACTTAGAATGGACCATCACCAGGGCGATGTTTGTGTGTACATAACACACTTAACAAGTACTTAACCAAGTAGCTTCTGCCCGAATAAAGTGCTGTGAAAAATGAGGGGGGCTGGCATGGATCGGTGGTAATCTTTGCTCTGGGACCATCTTTATTATCTGAGCCCATGGACAGAAGTGGATCCTTGGGTAAAAATACCCAGGCCTGCTTCTCGTCTGCATGAAGGGCTTATCTCAGCATTTGAAAATCAGTTAGAGAGAGAGACATCAGAGACAATAATGGATGGCTCCCATGTTGCCGTCGTGTTTCAGCATCTCTCTGTTTGAGAGTGTGGTTAGTATTGTGAACTCACTTCCAAAATTCTTGTCACCCAGGATAAAGATGAGCAAAAGAGACTATATAAAATGAATCATGAAAATGGGGAAATACTTTTAGACTAATACAATTGCTCACAGAAAAAGTAACACAAACAAATGTAAAAAAGATAGGTGTCAAAATGATTGGCACCCCCATTTTCAATACTTTGTGCTCCCTAGTCTTGTGAGGATACCGTCACTTAGCCTTTTTCTATAATGTTTTATGAAATGGGAGAACACATTGGGAGGGATCTTAGACCATTCCTCCACCGAATCTTTCCAGATCCTTTATATTATTTGGTCTACTCTGCTCTTATGAACTGCCCTCTTCAATTCAAACTACAGGGTTTCAATGTTGTTCATATCTGGAGACTGAGATGACCATGGCAAAATGTTCAATTAGCCATTTCTTTGTAGGTTTTGATGTGTGATGGGGGTCATTGTCTTGCTGAAAGATCCACTTGAGGCCAAGTTTCAGCCTCCTGGCAGAGGCAACAAGGTTTTTGTAAAAAAATGTCCTGGTACTTGGTAAAGTTCATGATGCTGTTGATCTTAACAAGGGCCCCAGGACCAGTGGCCCCATTTTACCAGGATCTCTTATCCAGAGCAACTTACAGTAGTGAGTGCCTAGATTGTCTTACTTGTCCCCCGTGCGAATCAAACTCACAACCCTGCCATTGCAAGCACCATGCTCTACCAACTGAGCCACACAGGACCGTATAACATCAACCACCACCATATTTTACAGCAGGTGTGAGGTTATTTTCTGCAAATGCATCCTTCTTTCCAGGCCAAACCCACCAATGCTGTGTGTGCAGCCAAAGAGCTTTATTTTCATGTCATCTGACCATAGCACTAGTTCCAATCCAAGTGCCAATGCTGTTTAGAAAACTCCAGGCACTTACATTTGTTGGTTGCTCTCAATAAAGGCTTTTTAATGGCAACCAATACAAATAGCCTATTGGCATGAAGGTGGAGTTTGAGACCAAGTTCTGTAATTCTCCAACTGTGACCATTGGACTTTTCTTTGTCTCTTGAACCATCTTCCTCACTGTGAGTGGGGACAAGATACACAAAAGTCCTCTACTAGGCAAGTTTGCCACTGTTCCAGTGGTTTTAATCTTCTTAATAGTTTCCCTAATAGTGGCAAGTGCTATACTGTATTAGATGTTTCTATTGTTTTTGTACCCATTCTATTTGTGAGTTCTTTGCCTTTCACCATGGTGATGGATGACAAAGGGCTTTTACATGCGTGTTACCTCATTTTTATACCCCAGCGAGACAGGAAGCCATGGAAGGCCACAATACAGTTCCTTAAACTGAGACTAACTTAAAAAAGTATAATGTTGATGCAGATTTTATTTTGTTTGTTTTTATTTATAATAATCTTGTCATGCCCTGGTCTTAGTATTTAGTGTTTTCTTTATTATTTTGGTCAGGCCAGGGTGTGACATGGGTTTATTATGTGGTGTGTTTTGTCTTGGGGTTTTTGTAGGTTATGGGATTGTTTTATAGTATAGTAGTCTAGGAAAGTCTAGGGTTGTCTGGAGTGGTTCTCAATCAGAGGCAGGTGTTTATTGTTGTCTCTGATTGGGAACCATATTTAGGCAGCCATATTCTTTGAGTGTTTCGTGGGTGATTGTTCCTGTCGCTGTGTTTGTTTGCACCAGATAGGGCTGTTTCGGTTTGTTTCGGTTTGTATTGTTCGTTATTATCTTTATTAAAGATGTATCGAGATAACCACGCTGCATTTTGGTCCTCCTCTCTTTCACTGGAAGAAAACCCTAACAAATCTTATAATAATCTCATTTTTTAAAACTTGATAAACAAAATCTATTTTTCTATTGTATTAGTACAAAATATTCAAATTTTCACAAAACAATTGAGCATACAATATAGCTTGGTATTTGTATAATACATTTTTTGCTCATCTTTATCAAGGGTGCCAATAATTTTGGAGATGACTATATAATTTCTATTTTGTTATTTCAAAGATCTGCATATCAAAAACAATATTAAATGGGGGACGTACACAAGCATCTTAGAAAGATTGTTGTTCACGCAACTAGAAGCTTTAAACAATAGCTACAAGTTGATCGACACAATAGTTAGGTATAAACTGTAAGGTGACTAGGGCTGCCTGTATATTCTTGCTATCGACAAACCTGCGAGGTTAACTATGACAACAGCCTCGAGCCTTGAAGCGCAACAGATATCAATCCAGCACGCAGAGACATGGAGAAACATTAGCTGGGTTTCACTGTGACAAGGTGACAAATGGAAGCTCACAGCCCACTATGGTTCCACTCTAGTAAGCTATTGATTGTGTTACCGGCTTCTGGAAGGCACAGGACACTCTGCGGCCTTGGTGGCACTCTCTAGACTCCTCTGGGAGGCAGGGGAAAAGGCTGTTGTCTTTTGACAAGGACCTCAAATGTGTGGCGAGCAAGTCAAAGAACACCTCTAGAGATGCTGCCGCTGTTATTAAACTGAGACAATCGTCTAGTCCGGCTGTGGCCGTGTCCCTAGGTGACAAACGCTACTGAGGGTCAGTCAGGGGTGCAAAGAAAAAGAGAGGGAAAGAGAAAAAGGAAGGATTATGAGTATGAGCGGAGAAAGGAGATAGTCCTTCATACACGTACACACACTAGGTCAGGCTGAGTTAGCGACATGGAATGAGAGGTGGAGGGGGAAAACGGCACTCAAGCATTAAGACCACAGCAGCCACCAACATATCAGAAATCAATAGCCAGACAGTTTTACTTAATGCAGGGTGCAATTCTCCACCCATCACTAGCCAACTGAACCATAGGCTGACGTGTTATCCTCATGTTGTCTGTTTTTATGTTGACATGCTCAAATGCAAAACACTCTGAGATATCGCTATAAGGTCAAGAAAGTGATCTCGATTTGGTTGACGAAGTTTAGCAGCTGGTTAGGAGAACATCAGTGTGTATGAGTCCTTAGTACTGGACCATACATTGAACTTGTGTAATCCCTTTAAGTTGCTTATAAAGCATCTGCTTAATGACCATATACAATCACAATCCTCTCGTAGATTACAGATAAATTAAATGAGTATGCCACTAATAATGATCAGTCCTGTGTGTGTGTTTGTATGTGTGTGTGTGTGTGTGTGTGTGTGTGTGTGTGTGTGTGTGTGTGTGTGTGTGTGTGTGTGTGTGTGTGTGTGTGTGTGTGTGTGTGTGTGTGTGTGTGTGTGTGTGTGTGTGTGTGTGTGTGTGCATGCATACAACCAGACCATCTGCAGAATGGCTGTGTGGCAGTAGTAGGCTAGGTTAAATCAGACAGGCGGATAAAGACTCTTCATTAGTCTCGGCTCATTGTGCCACTCTGATCTCCGTCTGGGCCCTAATTGGCTAGCTATTGCAGGCTTGGAGGCCATATTTTACGTTAAAGAGGAAGGCTCAACAGGTCAGCGGAATAAAAGAACCCATTGAACAGGTCAACAGGCCGCTGTCTACAGCAAAGCACAGGGTCAAAGGTCAAACTAACATCAAGATAGGCGGTGGCAGCGTAGGTCAGCCTCCCCGGACCAGCAGGGTGACTGGCTAGACCCACAGACTGGCTGTTATAACACCACATCATTATATTATATTACGGTATGTGATACAGTTTTATGGTATAGTTGTAGTTGCATTAGCAGGTAGTTAGTTTACACTATGTTGTGTTGATGAATGTAAAAACAAGCCTTAATTGACTTTTTAAAGTCTTATCCATTTTGAAGTCTTATCCATTTGGTTCATATTTATATTTTGCCTTCATGTGAGGAATAGCAGTTTGATCATTTAATATCCTATTGACTCAGTCTGTATACAGTAAAATTCAAATCAACAACATATACAGTAAGTTAAATGAATACTTGAGACACAATGTCTGCACAAATCAAAACCTGGGATTAATGAATTAGCGAGCAGCTATCTAGCCCTCGTCTCATCTTCCCAGTCCTTAGTCAACGCAATTAATCCATGCCCTATTCCCACTCCTCTACAAACGCGTGCACGCACGCACGCACACACACACACACACACACACACACAGAGAACAGTCTGCCTGGCACCAGACAGCAGCCCACAGCCAAGTGAGATGTGTGAGAGCCCCCTGCTGCCAAGAGGCGGACAGGAAGAAGAAACAAACCCTTTCTAATGGAGACATGACATGCTCACCAGGGCGGAAACTCAAACAAACGATTAATGGGCCATGGACCCTTCAGTATAGCATTCCCCCCTCCCCCCATTTCACTCCCCTCTCTCTCTACCCCCTCTTTCCTCTACCCTCTCCCTCCAGTCCACATACTCCCATGCTGGTCTGGGCACAGAGGCTGGCATTTCAAGACCCAGGAGACTGCACAGAAACAACGTATTTTTGCCAACTCCTCCCCCTCCCATCCCCTCCGCTTTGTGTTTTGTGGAGCCCCCTGAACAAGCAGGGTAAATACAGAGGAGTGGACGACGCTACCATGCCACAGCAGCCATTTCCCAAGGACATTGTGTACTACTCTGTTTCAGATAGATACCATACGAGCTCCATTTGTGATTCACCCCCATGGAGCTTGGACTTCGTGAAGCTGTTTTCAGTAGCCAATATTTTGCATAGCGGACTTGATAATATGTAAAAACATGATGTCAAACCAGATTAAAATGGTTCCACACAAAGAAATAGCATGAGCATGCTGAAAGTCCTTGTATTGAGCTGTAGCCTGTGTGAAGCCCATGTCAACCAATTGCTTTGTCATGGCCTCTCAGTCTGGACCTATCAGAAGACCAGATTGAATGCATGTGTGTGTGCACATGTGTATATGAGTGTACATGGGTGTGTGTGTGTGTGTGTGTGTGTGTGTGTGTGTGTGTGTGTGTGTGTGTGTGTGTGTGTGTGTGTGTGTGTGTGTGTGTGTGTGTGTGTGTGTGTGTGTGTGTGTGTGTGTGTGTGTGTGTGTGTGTGTGTGTGTGTGTGTGTGTGTGTGTGTGTGTGTGTGTGTGTGTGTGTGTGTGTGTGTAGTCATCCTGGCATCCTTTTATAAAAAAGCTTTCCATCCAGGATAGTGCGGCAGACATAAAACAATTATATTTGAGTTTAGCTAACAACAGTTCATGATCAATTACTTTAAAAGCAGCACTAAAGTCTAAAAACACAGCACCACTAACTTCCTGTCATCCAAACTCTTTAGCCAATCATCTGTCATTTGCGTTTAGGCCCTACTTGTAGAATGGAAAAAATGGTAACTCCAACACTTTTCAACCTTATTTATTATTATCTCCAGCACAATACCAGTGTCAACATGTGAAAATGACACATTTCTACAAAATACATCAATTGGAAACATTTTAAAAACAATTATTTTCAAGCACTATGGGATTCGCGGTGATGTGGAGAGCAAAAAACCCTCACTTGGGCTAGAAAACAGTTTTTTACTATTAAATCCTACCCTGTGATGTCACAGAGAAGCGTTTAGGACCTTCTTTATCTTATTAAACCACAGATAATAGAAACGCGCTGTTGTCACACATGTAAACACTGGTTTGGTGCTGGACATTGTTAATATGAGGTTGAAAAGTGGCAGAATTGCACTTTAATACAGGCAGCAAGCTTATAGGACGACTATTAGGACCAGTGAAGGCAGATTTATTTTCCTTAGTGGAATGACCTTTGACTCTTTCCTTCTGGGCACACCCCACACATCAAGCACCTATTAATATATGTGCTTGGCTGTAACTCTAAGCAATTTTCCGTCAAGATTATCTGTACCTGGTGACTTATCATCAGAAAGAGACAGTAGCATTCTTTCAATCTGTTTTTCTTTACTAGAACAATGACCAACACACCTTCAGGTAAGGGTATTTGACTGAGAAGGAGAGTGATGGAGTACTGCATCAGATGACCTGGTCTCCACAATCACCCGACCTCAACTCAATTGAGATGGTTTGGGATGAGTTGGACCGCAGAGTAAAGGAAAAGCAGCCAACAAATGCCCAGCATATGTGGGAACTCCTTCAAAACTGTTGGAAAAGCATTCCAGGTGAAGCTGGTTGAGAGAATGCCAAGAGTGTGCAATGCTGTCATCAAGGTCCAGACTGAGAGGTCAAGACAACGCATTTGGTTGACATGGGCTTCACACAGGCTACAGCTCAATACAAGGACTTTCAGCATGCTCATGCTATTTCTTTGTGTGGAACCATTTTAATCTGGTTTGACATCATGTTTTTACATATTATCAAGTCCGCTATGCAAAATATTGGTGGCTACTTTGAAGAATCTAAAATCTAAAACATATTTTGATTTGTTTAGCACGTTTTTGAATGAGTAGGTGTGAGGCAGACAGGTTTGAAATCCAACACATAACATTCAAAGTTCTTCATCGTTTTTTTCCCCCATCACTCTTGACTTCATCGAGTATGACAAGGTACAAATCTGTCGTTCTGCCCCTGAACAGGCAGTTAACCCCACTGTTCCTAGGCCGTCATTGGAAATAAGAATGTGTTCTTAACTGACTTGCCTGGTTAAATAAAGGTCAAATAAAAAAATAAAAAATAAAAAAGTGACGATAATATCCTTTCTTTATCTTGGTCACTAGATTTCTTAGCTCATCATCGATCCATGGGGCACACATGACCACACAGTATATTTTCTTAGTGGGGCATGCTTATCAAAAATACTTTCACAAACACAGTGCAATTTCAGGATCATCCTCACTACATACTTCCTGCCATTGCACGTTATTAACCTCATCCACAAATGATGGTCCGGATGGGTGTCCTGACATCAGGGCGCCGTTGTCTGGCGTCGGAACAGAAGAGGATATAAGGTCTCCCTCATCCAGCCAGTCTCCATCCAGCCTTAAGAGTGTCGTCTCCATCCCTCGTGGAGAGCAGGAGCTCAACGTTGTTTGGCCACGCTCGGGTGGAGGATGTGACCTAACGTGGTGCAGCACGAAATGGGATTAGAGAGGGGTTATTAGACCATGGCTCTGCTGGACCTAGCTGGCCTGACCCTTGGCTCTGGGGAGAGACACTCCACAACAACACAGTAAAGACCCTTGGCATATCCTCAAGGCTGCTCCCATTTCTATTACATTGACACACTGTAGCAGTATTAAACATAGTGGGCCATATAGAAGACTGGGTAGCCTTGAAACTCTCTTTATAAAGACAAATGTAAAAAAAAATAGAAAGGGCTATTAGTATTTGACTGATCAGACTGTGGAGTCATTTCAGACAAGCTAAAGCAACAACAGCTCAAATACTATTCTCAAGCTAGCAGTAGTCTCTCATCACAAGGGAGGGAAACTGGGCGGGTGGGATGGGTAAGTGGAGGGCATCCTCCAGTTCTCAGGGAGGCCGTGGAGGTTTGTCCGGCCAATCCGGTAGCTGCCTCCTGTAAAGCCGGACTAAGCCCAGAATAGAGTAGCGAAGCCAAGGGAAGGGAACAGAAACCCTCGCGCTCATGTGTTGTGATTAACAGGTAATGATCTTTGATCTAATGCGCTGACTGGGAAAGTGCGGCTCCCATTGAAATCCGGTGGATGCTTGGCCGACCTGGAGCCAGTGTCACTTCTCGTTAGGGCCCCGGGCTCCGTGACCTCCCCATCGCCCGGCCAGGCCCCCGCCTCTCAGCATGAGCACCCTGCGTAATGATATCAATAGCAACAGGGGTGCAATGAATACAAATCCGCGTGCAGAATGTTTGGACAAGAATTCGCTCTCAGCCTCCTCCTCTACCCCCCACCCTCCTCCATCTCCCTGTCACCCCTCTCTCCCTACTCTCCCCGCTCACCCCTCTCTCCCTCACACAAAGGGTTGTGTTGGATGTAATCCGGGAAGTTGATTCGACAACATGAATGATTGAGCCACAATGGCAAAACTCCCCCCAGTGGCTGTTTGGTTCAAAATATCTGTCTCTGCCTCCAATACATGAACAGATTATTACTGACCATCATTTATACAACAAGAAGCTACTGGAAAGTCTCTTACAATCCTGCTCCAACACTTTACCTGAAGCAAATTCAATTATATCAAATTCCATAACATGATTATTTTCTCATTTAGAAAAGGACATGACTATGCTTGGGCTATAACATATCACCTGCTACCTACTATAACATTCAAAACAAACATTGACTTTTAATCTAAATCTGTTACATAACTATTAGCAAGCTGCTCAACAAACATAAAGTATGGAACTTCCATACATCCACTTTAAAATATATAGCTCTATCACCAAGTGGCTGATGGGAAATTAAAAGACATAGTTCTGGTCCTGAGCAAACTGTCAGCCCCCGGCCATCCCCAATCAGACACACTGTCCAGTGTTAGGCCAAGCATGGCAGGAATTTGATTTCCGTCTCTGGTATTAACACAGCCATGAGGGGGCCCAACTGACGGTGCCCATAACAAAAGCATGTTCATGGAGCAGCCAGCGAGCCCCGCAATTAAATCATGGTGGAAAGAGGCTATGGGTTTCTGTGTCCGAATTAACAAGGCTGGAAAAAGCTGTAAAACATGCCACTACGAGACCTGTTTACTATCAATTACAGGGGTACAATGCAGCCACACTGTGAACAGACGTGTAATACGACTTCTTTAAGGATCACATGCCAGCACACACTGACTGGACCCCTAGCTCTAACTGCAACACTGGTTGTTTCACTGTGATACGACTTCTTTAAGGATCACATGCCAGCACACACTGACTGGACCCCTAGCTCTAACTGCAACACTGGTTGTTTCACTGTGATACGACTTCTTTAAGGATCACATGCCAGCACACACTGACTGGACCCCTAGCTCTAACTGCAACACTGGTTGTTTCACTGTGATACGACTT